>NW_026047143.1:2416818-2718608 GCF_023864275.1 Schistocerca cancellata | reverse complement strand
GTTTTTCGTCCGATTCGAAAATCTTTGACTCACAGCAGAACGGCCATAAGGTGCCCGAGGCAGCAATCGACCCATGGAGACAAGTCTGCTGGAGGACGATGTATTGAATCGGGACGCAATTTGCGTGGTCCATCGTCATTAGGTGGCCCTGAATGTTACAATTCACTTTCGGTTTTTCGTCCGATTCGAAAGTCTTTGACTCACAGCAGAACGGCCATTAGGTGCCCGAGGCAGCAATAGACCAATGGAGACAAGTCCGCTGGAGGACGATGTATTGAATCGGGACGCAATTTGAGTGTTCCATCGTCCTTAGGAGGCCCTGAACGTTCCAATTTACTATCAGTTTCTCGTCCGATTCGAAAATCTTTGACTCACAGCAGAACGGCCATAAGGTGCCCGAGGCAGCAATAGACCCATGGAGACAAGTCGGCTGGAGGACAATGTATTGAATCGGGACGCAATTTGAGTGATCCATCGTCATTAGGTTGCCCTGAAAGTTACAATTCACTATCAGTTTTTCGTCCGATTCGAAAATCTTTGACTCACAGCAGAACGGCCATAAGGTGCCCGAGGCAACTATAGACCCATGGAAACAAGTCTGCTGGAGGACGATATATTGAATCGGGACGCAATTTGAGTGATCCATCGTCATTAGGTGGCCCTGAACGTTACAATTCACTATCAGTTTTTCGTCCCATTCGATAATCTAGACTCACAGCAGAACGGCCATAAGGTGCCTGTGGCAGCAATAGACCCATGGAGTCAGGTCGGCTGGAGGACGATGTACTGAATCGGGACGCAATTTGTGTGGTCCATCGTCATTAGGTGGCCCTGAATGTTACAATTCACTATCAGTTTTTCGTCCGATTCGAAAATCTTTGACTCACAGCAGAACGGCCATAAGGTGCCCGAGGCAGCAATAGACCCATGGAGTCAACTCGGCTGGAGGACGATGTATTGAATCGGGACGCAATTTGCGTGGTCCATCGTCATTAGGTGGCCCTGAATGTTACAATTCACTATCAGTTTTTCGTCCGATTCGAAAATCTTTGACTCACAGCAGAACGGCTGCCCGAGGCAGCAATCGACCCATGGAGACAAGTCTGCTGGAGGACGATGTATTGAATCGGGACGCAATTTGAGTGATCCATCGTCATTAGGAGGCCCTGAACGTTACAATTCACTATCAGTTTTTCGTCCCATTCGATAATCTAGACTCACAGCAGAACGGCCATAAGGTGCCCGAGGCATCAATAGACCCATGGAGTCAAGTCGGCTGGAGGACGATGTATTGAATCGGGACGCAATTTGAGTGATCCATCGTCATTAGGAGGCACTGAACGTTACAATTCACTATCAGTTTTTCGTTCCATTCGATAATCTAGACTCACAGCAGAACGGCCATAAGGTGCCCGAGGCAGCAATAGACCCATGGAGACAAGTCGGCTGGAGGACGTTGTATTGAATCGGGACGCAAATTGAGTGTTCCATCGTCATTTGGAGGCCCTGAATGTTACAATTCACTATCAGTTTTTCATCCCATTCTATAATCTAGACTCACAGCAGAACGGCCATAAGGTGCCCGAGGCAGCAATAGTCCCATGGAGTCAAGTCGGCTAGTGGACGATGTACAGAATCGGGACGCAATTTGCTTGGTCCATCGTCATTAGGTGGCCCTCAATGTTACAATTCACTATCAGTTTTTCGTCCGATTCGAAAATCTTTGACTAACAGCAGAACGGCCATTAGGTGCCCGAGGCAGCAATCGACCCATGGAGACAAGTCTGCTGGAGGACGATGTATCGAATCGGGACGCAATTTGAGTGATCCATCGTCATAAGGATGCCCTGAACGTTACAATTCACTATCAGTTTTTCGTCCCATTCGATAATCTAGACTCACAGCAGAACGGCCATAAGGTGCCCGAGGCAGCAATAGACCCATGGAGTCAAGTCGGCTGGAGGACGATGTATTGAATCGGGACGCAATTTGAGAGATCCATCGTCATTAGGTGGCCCTGAACGTTACAATTCACTATCAGTTTTTAGTCCCATTCGATAATCTAGACTCACAGCAGAACGGCCATAAGGTGCCCGAGGCAGCAATATACCAATGGAGACAAGTCGGCTGGAGGGCGATGTATTGAATCGGGACGCAAATTGAGTGTTCCATCATCATTAGGAGGCCCTGAACGTTACAATTCGCTATCAGTTTTTCGTCCGATTCGAAAATCTTTGAGTCACAGCTGAACGGCCAAAAGGTGCCCGAGGCTGCAATACACCCATGGTGACAGTCTGCTGGAGGACAATGTATTGAATCGGGATGCAATTTGAGTGATCCATCGTCATTAGATGGCCCTGAACGTTACAATTCACTATCAGTTTTTCGTCCGATTCGAAAATCCTTGACTCACAGCAGAACGGCCATAAGGTGCCAAGGCAGCAATAGACCCATGGAGACATGTCGGCTGGAGGACGATGTAGTGAATCGGACGCAATTTGAGTGATCCATCGTCATTAGGTGGCCCTGAACGTTACAATTCACTATCAGTTTTTCGTCCGATTCGAAAATCTTTGACTCACAGCAGAACGGCCATAATGTGCCCGAGGCAGCAATAGACCCATGGAGACAAGTCTGCTGGAGGACGATGTATTGAATCGGGACGCAATTTGAGTGTTCCATCGTCATTAGGAGGCCCTGAACGTTACAATTCACTATCAGTTTTTCGTCCGATTCGTAAATCTTTGAGTCACAGCAGGACTGCCATAAGGTGCCCGAGGCAGCAATAGACCCATGGAGTCAAGTCGGCTGGAGGACGATGTATCGAATCGGGACGCAATTTGAGTGATCCTTCGTCATTAGGAGGCCCTGAACGTTACAATTCACTATCAGTTTTTCGTCCCATTCGATAATCTAGACTCACAGCAGAACGGCCATAAGGTGCCCGAGGCAGCAATAGACCCATGGAGTCAAGTCTGCTGGAGGACGATGTATTGAATCGGGACGCAATTTGAGTGATCCATCGTCATTAGGAGGCCCTGAACGTTACAATTCACTATCAGTTTTTCGTCCCATTCGATAATCTAGACTCACAGCAGAACGGCCATAAGGTGCCCGAGGCAGCAATAGACCCATGGAGTCAAGTCGGCTGGAGGACGATGTATTGAATCGGGACGCAATTTGAGAGATCCATCGTCATTAGGTGGCCCTGAACGTTACAATTCACTATCAGTTTTTAGTCCCATTCGATAATCTAGACTCACAGCAGAACGGCCATAAGGTGCCCGAGGCAGCAATATACCCATGGAGACAAGTCGGCTGGAGGACGATGTATTGAATCGGGACGCAAATTGAGTGTTCCATCATCATTAGGAGGCCCTGAACGTTACAATTCACTATCAGTTTTTCGTCCGATTCGAAAATCTTTGAGTCACAGCTGAACGGCCATAAGGTGCCCGAGGCTGCAATAGACCCATGGTGACAGTCTGCTGGAGGACAATGTAATGAATCGGGATGCAATTTGAGTGATCCATCGTCATTAGATGGCCCTGAACGTTACAATTCACTATCAGTTTTTCGTCCGATTCGAAAATCTTTGACTCACAGCAGAACGGCCATAAGGTGCCAAGGCAGCAATAGACCCATGGAGACATGTCGGCTGGAGGACGATGTATTGAATCGGACGCAATTTGAGTGATCCATCGTCATTAGGTGGCCCTGAACGTTACAATTCACTATCAGTTTTTCGTCCGATTCGAAAATCTTTGACTCACAGCAGAACGGCCATAAGGTGCCCGAGGCAACAATAGACGCATGGAGACAAGTCTGCTGGAGGACGATATATTGAATCGGGACGCAATTTGAGTGATCCATCGTCATTAGGTGGCCCTGAAAGTTACAATTCACTATCAGTTTTTCATCCCATTCTATAATCTAGACTCACAGCAGAACGGCCATAAGGTGCCCGAGGCAGCAATAGTCCCATGGAGTCAATACGGCTAGTGGACGATGTACAGAATCGGGACGCAATTTGCTTGGTCCATCGTCATTAGGTGGCCCTCAATGTTACAATTCACTATCAGTTTTTCGTCCGATTCGAAAATCTTTGACTCACAGCAGAACGGCCATAAGGTGCCCGAGGCAGCAATAGACCCATGGAGACAAGTCTGCTGGAGGACGATGTATTGAATCGGGACGCAATTTGAGTGTTCCATCGTCATTAGGAGGCCCTGAACGTTACAATTCACTATCAGTTTTTCGTCCGATTCGAAAATCTTTGAGTCACAGCAGGACTGCCATAAGGTGCCCGAGGCAGCAATAGACCCATGGAGTCAAGTCGGCTGGAGGACGATGTATTGAATCGGGACGCAATTTGAGTGATCCATCGTCATTAGGTGGCCCTCAATGTTACAATTCACTATCAGTTTTTCGTCCGATTTGAAAATCTTTGACTAACAGCAGAACGGCCATTAGGTGCCCGAGGCAGCAATCGACCCATGGAGACAAGTCTGCTGGAGGACGATGTATCGAATCGGGACGCAAATTGAGTGATCCATCGTCATTAGGAGGCCCTGAACGTTACAATTCACTATCAGTTTTTCGTCCCATTCGATAATCTAGACTCACAGCAGAACGGCCATAAGGTGCCCGAGGCATCAATAGACCCATGGAGTCAAGTCGGCTGGAGGACGATGTATTGAATCGGGACGCAATTTGAGTGATCCATCGTCATAAGGAGGCACTGAACGTTACAATTCACTATCAGTTTTTCGTCCGATTCGAAAATCTTTGAGTCACAGCTGAACGGCCATAAGGTGCCCGAGGCTGCAATAGACCCATGGAGACAGTCTGCTGGAGGACAATGTATTGAATCGGGACGCAATTTGAGTGATCCATCGTCATTAGGTGGCCCTGAACGTTACAATTCACTATCAGTTTTTCGTCCGATTCGAAAATCTTTGACTCACAGGAGAACGGCCATAAGGTGCCCGAGGCAGCAATAGAACAATGGAGTCAGGTCGGCTGGAGGACGATGTACTGAATCGGGACGCAATTTGTGTGGTCCATCGTCATTAGGTGGCCCTGAATGTTACAATTCACTATCAGTTTTTCGTCCGATTCGAAAATCTTTGACTCACAGCAGAACGGCCATAAGGTGCCCGAGGCAGCAATAGACCCATGGAGACAAGTCTGCTGGAGGACGATGTATTGAATCGGGACGCAATTTGAGTGTTCCATCGTCATTAGGAGGCCCTGAACGTTACAATTCACTATCAGTTTTTCGTCCGATTCGAAAATCTTTGAGTCACAGCAGGACTGCCATAAGGTGCCCGAGGCAGCAATAGACCCATGGAGACAAGTCTGCTGGAGGACGATGTATTGAATCGGGACGCAATTTGAGTGATCCATCGTCATTAGGTGGCCCTGAACGTTACAATTCACTATCAGTTTTTCATCCCATTCGATAATCTAGACTCACAGCAGAACGGCCATAAGGTGCCCGAGGCAGCAATAGTCCCATGGAGTCAAGTCGGCTAGTGGACGATGTACTGAATCGGGACGCAATTTGTGTGGTCCATCGTCATTAGGTGGCCCTGAATGTTACAAATCACTATCAGGTTTTTCGTCCGATTCGAAAATCTTTGACTCACAGCAGAACGGCCATAAGGTGCCCGAGGCAGCAATCGACCCATGGAGACAAGTCTGCTGGAGGACGATGTATTGAATCGGGACGCAATTTGCGTGGTCCATCGTCATTAGGTGGCCCTGAATGTTACAATTCACTATCGGTTTTTCGTCCGATTCGAAAGTCTTTGACTCACAGCAGAACGGCCATTAGGTGCCCGAGGCAGCAATAGACCAATGGAGACAAGTCCGCTGGAGGACGATGTATTGAATCGGGACGCAATTTGAGTGTTCCATCGTCCTTAGGAGGCCCTGAACGTTCCAATTTACTATCAGTTTCTCGTCCGATTCGAAAATCTTTGACTCACAGCAGAACGGCCATAAGGTGCCCGAGGCAGCAATAGACCCATGGAGACAAGTCGGCTGGAGGACAATGTATTGAATCGGGACGCAATTTGAGTGATCCATCGTCATTAGGTTGCCCTGAAAGTTACAATTCACTATCAGTTTTTCGTCCGAATCGAAAATCTTTGACTCACAGCAGAACGGCCATAAGGTGCCCGAGGCAACTATAGACCCATGGAAACAAGTCTGCTGGAGGACGATATATTGAATCGGGACGCAATTTGAGTGATCCATCGTCATTAGGTGGCCCTGAACGTTACAATTCACTATCAGTTTTTCGTCCCATTCGATAATCTAGACTCACAGCAGAACGGCCATAAGGTGCCTGTGGCAGCAATAGACCCATGGAGTCAGGTCGGCTGGAGGACGATGTACTGAATCGGGACGCAATTTGTGTGGTCCATCGTCATTAGGTGGCCCTGAATGTTACAATTCACTATCAGTTTTTCGTCCGATTCGAAAATCTTTGACTCACAGCAGAACGGCCATAAGGTGCCCGAGGCAGCAATAGACCCATGGAGTCAACTCGGCTGGAGGACGATGTATTGAATCGGGACGCAATTTGCGTGGTCCATCGTCATTAGGTGGCCCTGAATGTTACAATTCACTATCAGTTTTTCGTCCGATTCGAAAATCTTTGACTCACAGCAGAACGGCTGCCCGAGGCAGCAATCGACCCATGGAGACAAGTCTGCTGGAGGACGATGTATTGAATCGGGACGCAATTTGAGTGATCCATCGTCATTAGGAGGCCCTGAACGTTACAATTCACTATCAGTTTTTCGTCCCATTCGATAATCTAGACTCACAGCAGAACGGCCATAAGGTGCCCGAGGCATCAATAGACCCATGGAGTCAAGTCGGCTGGAGGACGATGTATTGAATCGGGACGCAATTTGAGTGATCCATCGTCATTAGGAGGCACTGAACGTTACAATTCACTATCAGTTTTTCGTCCCATTCGATAATCTAGACTCACAGCAGAACGGCCATAAGGTGCCCGAGGCAGCAATAGACCCATGAAGACAAGTCGGCTGGAGGACGTTGTATTGAATCGGGACGCAAATTGAGTGTTCCATCGTCATTTGGAGGCCCTGAATGTTACAATTCACTATCAGTTTTTCATCCCATTCTATAATCTAGACTCACAGCAGAACGGCCATAAGGTGCCCGAGGCAGCAATAGTCCCATGGAGTCAAGTCGGCTAGTGGACGATGTACAGAATCGGGACGCAATTTGCTTGGTCCATCGTCATTAGGTGGCCCTCAATGTTACAATTCACCATCAGTTTTTCGTCCGATTCGATAATCTAGACTCACAGCAGAACGGCCATAAGGTGCCCGAGGCAGCAATAGACCCATGGAGTCAAGTCGGCTGGAGGACGATGTATTGAATCGGGACGCAATTTGAGAGATCCATCGTCATTAGGTGGCCCTGAACGTTACAATTCACTATCAGTTTTTAGTCCCATTCGATAATCTAGACTCACAGCAGAACGGCCATAAGGTGCCCGAGGCAGCAATATACCAATGGAGACAAGTCGGCTGGAGGGCGATGTATTGAATCGGGACGCAAATTGAGTGTTCCATCATCATTAGGAGGCCCTGAACGTTACAATTCGCTATCAGTTTTTCGTCCGATTCGAAAATCTTTGAGTCACAGCTGAACGGCCAAAAGGTGCCCGAGGCTGCAATACACCCATGGTGACAGTCTGCTGGAGGACAATGTATTGAATCGGGATGCAATTTGAGTGATCCATCGTCATTAGATGGCCCTGAACGTTACAATTCACTATCAGTTTTTCGTCCGATTCGAAAATCTTTGACTCACAGCAGAACGGCCATAAGGTGCCAAGGCAGCAATAGACCCATGGAGACATGTCGGCTGGAGGACGATGTAGTGAATCGGACGCAATTTGAGTGATCCATCGTCATTAGGTGGCCCTGAACGTTACAATTCACTATCAGTTTTTCGTCCGATTCGAAAATCTTTGACTCACAGCAGAACGGCCATAATGTGCCCGAGGCAGCAATAGACCCATGGAGACAAGTCTGCTGGAGGACGATGTATTGAATCGGGACGCAATTTGAGTGTTCCATCGTCATTAGGAGGCCCTGAACGTTACAATTCACTATCAGTTTTTCGTCCGATTCGAAAATCTTTGAGTCACAGCAGGACTGCCATAAGGTGCCCGAGGCAGCAATAGACCCATGGAGTCAAGTCGGCTGGAGGACGATGTATCGAATCGGGACGCAATTTGAGTGATCCTTCGTCATTAGGAGGCCCTGAACGTTACAATTCACTATCAGTTTTTCGTCCCATTCGATAATCTAGACTCACAGCAGAACGGCCATAAGGTGCCCGAGGCAGCAATAGACCCATGGAGTCAAGTCTGCTGGAGGACGATGTATTGAATCGGGACGCAATTTGAGTGATCCATCGTCATTAGGAGGCCCTGAACGTTACAATTCACTATCAGTTTTTCGTCCCATTCGATAATCTAGACTCACAGCAGAACGGCCATAAGGTGCCCGAGGCAGCAATAGACCCATGGAGTCAAGTCGGCTGGAGGACGATGTATTGAATCGGGACGCAATTTGAGAGATCCATCGTCATTAGGTGGCCCTGAACGTTACAATTCACTATCAGTTTTTAGTCCCATTCGATAATCTAGACTCACAGCAGAACGGCCATAAGGTGCCCGAGGCAGCAATATACCCATGGAGACAAGTCGGCTGGAGGACGATGTATTGAATCGGGACGCAAATTGAGTGTTCCATCATCATTAGGAGGCCCTGAACGTTACAATTCACTATCAGTTTTTCGTCCGATTCGAAAATCTTTGAGTCACAGCTGAACGGCCATAAGGTGCCCGAGGCAGCAATAGACCCATGCAGTCAACTCGGCTGGAGGACGATATATTGAATCGGGACGCAATTTGAGTGATCCATCGTCATTAGGTGGCCCTGAAAGTTACAATTCACTATCAGTTTTTCATCCCATTCTATAATCTAGACTCACAGCAGAACGGCCATAAGGTGCCCGAGGCAGCAATAGTCCCATGGAGTCAATACGGCTAGTGGACGATGTACAGAATCGGGACGCAATTTGCTTGGTCCATCGTCATTAGGTGGCCCTCAATGTTACAATTCACTATCAGTTTTTCGTCCGATTCGAAAATCTTTGACTCACAGCAGAACGGCCATAAGGTGCCCGAGGCAGCAATAGACCCATGGAGACAAGTCGGCTGGAGGACAATGTATTGAATCGGGACGCAATTTGAGTGATCCATCGTCATTAGGTTGCCCTGAAAGTTACAATTCACTATCAGTTTTTCGTCCGATTCGAAAATCTTTGACTCACAGCAGAACGGCCATAAGGTGCCCGAGGCAACTATAGACCCCTGGAAACAAGTCTGCTGGAGGACGATATATTGAATCGGGACGCAATTTGAGTGATCCATCGTCATTAGGTGGCCCTGAACGTTACAATTCACTATCAGTTTTTCGTCCCATTCGATAATCTAGACTCACAGCAGAACGGCCATAAGGTGCCTGTGGCAGCAATAGACCCATGGAGTCAGGTCGGCTGGAGGACGATGTACTGAATCGGGACGCAATTTGTGTGGTCCATCGTCATTAGGTGGCCCTGAATGTTACAATTCACTATCAGTTTTTCGTCCGATTCGAAAATCTTTGACTCACAGCAGAACGGCCATAAGGTGCCCGAGGCAGCAATAGACCCATGGAGTCAACTCGGCTGGAGGACGATGTATTGAATCGGGACGCAATTTGCGTGGTCCATCGTCATTAGGTGGCCCTGAATGTTACAATTCACTATCAGTTTTTCGTCCGATTCGAAAATCTTTGACTCACAGCAGAACGGCTGCCCGAGGCAGCAATCGACCCATGGAGACAAGTCTGCTGGAGGACGATGTATTGAATCGGGACGCAATTTGAGTGATCCATCGTCATTAGGAGGCCCTGAACGTTACAATTCACTATCAGTTTTTCGTCCCATTCGATAATCTAGACTCACAGCAGAACGGCCATAAGGTGCCCGAGGCATCAATAGACCCATGGAGTCAAGTCGGCTGGAGGACGATGTATTGAATCGGGACGCAATTTGAGTGATCCATCGTCATTAGGAGGCACTGAACGTTACAATTCACTATCAGTTTTTCGTCCCATTCGATAATCTAGACTCACAGCAGAACGGCCATAAGGTGCCCGAGGCAGCAATAGACCCATGGAGACAAGTCGGCTGGAGGACGTTGTATTGAATCGGGACGCAAATTGAGTGTTCCATCGTCATTTGGAGGCCCTGAATGTTACAATTCACTATCAGTTTTTCATCCCATTCTATAATCTAGACTCACAGCAGAACGGCCATAAGGTGCCCGAGGCAGCAATAGTCCCATGGAGTCAAGTCGGCTAGTGGACGATGTACAGAATCGGGACGCAATTTGCTTGGTCCATCGTCATTAGGTGGCCCTCAATGTTACAATTCACTATCAGTTTTTCGTCCGATTCGAAAATCTTTGACTAACAGCAGAACGGCCATTAGGTGCCCGAGGCAGCAATCGACCCATGGAGACAAGTCTGCTGGAGGACGATGTATCGAATCGGGACGCAATTTGAGTGATCCATCGTCATAAGGATGCCCTGAACGTTACAATTCACTATCAGTTTTTCGTCCCATTCGATAATCTAGACTCACAGCAGAACGGCCATAAGGTGCCCGAGGCAGCAATAGACCCATGGAGTCAAGTCGGCTGGAGGACGATGTATTGAATCGGGACGCAATTTGAGAGATCCATCGTCATTAGGTGGCCCTGAACGTTACAATTCACTATCAGTTTTTAGTCCCATTCGATAATCTAGACTCACAGCAGAACGGCCATAAGGTGCCCGAGGCAGCAATATACCAATGGAGACAAGTCGGCTGGAGGGCGATGTATTGAATCGGGACGCAAATTGAGTGTTCCATCATCATTAGGAGGCCCTGAACGTTACAATTCGCTATCAGTTTTTCGTCCGATTCGAAAATCTTTGAGTCACAGCTGAACGGCCAAAAGGTGCCCGAGGCTGCAATACACCCATGGTGACAGTCTGCTGGAGGACAATGTATTGAATCGGGATGCAATTTGAGTGATCCATCGTCATTAGATGGCCCTGAACGTTACAATTCACTATCAGTTTTTCGTCCGATTCGAAAATCTTTGACTCACAGCAGAACGGCCATAAGGTGCCAAGGCAGCAATAGACCCATGGAGACATGTCGGCTGGAGGACGATGTAGTGAATCGGACGCAATTTGAGTGATCCATCGTCATTAGGTGGCCCTGAACGTTACAATTCACTATCAGTTTTTCGTCCGATTCGAAAATCTTTGACTCACAGCAGAACGGCCATAATGTGCCCGAGGCAGCAATAGACCCATGGAGACAAGTCTGCTGGAGGACGATGTATTGAATCGGGACGCAATTTGAGTGTTCCATCGTCATTAGGAGGCCCTGAACGTTACAATTCACTATCAGTTTTTCGTCCGATTCGAAAATCTTTGAGTCACAGCAGGACTGCCATAAGGTGCCCGAGGCAGCAATAGACCCATGGAGTCAAGTCGGCTGGAGGACGATGTATCGAATCGGGACGCAATTTGAGTGATCCTTCGTCATTAGGAGGCCCTGAACGTTACAATTCACTATCAGTTTTTCGTCCCATTCGATAATCTAGACTCACAGCAGAACGGCCATAAGGTGCCCGAGGCAGCAATAGACCCATGGAGTCAAGTCTGCTGGAGGACGATGTATTGAATCGGGACGCAATTTGAGTGATCCATCGTCATTAGGAGGCCCTGAACGTTACAATTCACTATCAGTTTTTCGTCCCATTCGATAACCTAGACTCACAGCAGAACGGCCATAAGGTGCCCGAGGCAGCAATAGACCCATGGAGTCAAGTCGGCTGGAGGACGATGTATTGAATCGGGACGCAATTTGAGAGATCCATCGTCATTAGGTGGCCCTGAAAGTTACAATTCACTATCAGTTTTTAGTCCCATTCGATAATCTAGACTCACAGCAGAACGGCCATAAGGTGCCCGAGGCAGCAATATACCCATGGAGACAAGTCGGCTGGAGGACGATGTATTGAATCGGGACGCAAATTGAGTGTTCCATCATCATTAGGAGGCCCTGAACGTTACAATTCACTATCAGTTTTTCGTCCGATTCGAAAATCTTTGAGTCACAGCTGAACGGCCATAAGGTGCCCGAGGCTGCAATAGACCCATGGTGACAGTCTGCTGGAGGACAATGTAATGAATCGGGATGCAATTTGAGTGATCCATCGTCATTAGATGGCCCTGAACGTTACAATTCACTATCAGTTTTTCGTCCGATTCGAAAATCTTTGACTCACAGCAGAACGGCCATAAGGTGCCAAGGCAGCAATAGACCCATGGAGACATGTCGGCTGGAGGTCGATGTATTGAATCGGACGCAATTTGAGTGATCCATCGTCATTAGGTGGCCCTGAACGTTACAATTCACTATCAGTTTTTCGTCCGATTCGAAAATCTTTGACTCACAGCAGAACGGCCATAAGGTGCCCGAGGCAACAATAGACGCATGGAGACAAGTCTGCTGGAGGACGATATATTGAATCGGGACGCAATTTGAGTGATCCATCGTCATTAGGTGGCCCTGAGAGTTACAATTCACTATCAGTTTTTCATCCCATTCTATAATCTAGACTCACAGCAGAACGGCCATAAGGTGCCCGAGGCAGCAATAGTCCCATGGAGTCAATACGGCTAGTGGACGATGTACAGAATCGGGACGCAATTTGCTTGGTCCATCGTCATTAGGTGGCCCTCAATGTTACAATTCACTATCAGTTTTTCGTCCGATTCGAAAATCTTTGACTCACAGCAGAACGGCCATAAGGTGCCCGAGGCAGCAATAGACCCATGGAGACAAGTCTGCTGGAGGACGATGTATTGAATCGGGACGCAATTTGAGTGTTCCATCGTCATTAGGAGGCCCTGAACGTTACAATTCACTATCAGTTTTTCGTCCGATTCGAAAATCTTTGAGTCACAGCAGGACTGCCATAAGGTGCCCGAGGCAGCAATAGACCCATGGAGTCAAGTCGGCTGGAGGACGATGTATTGAATCGGGACGCAATTTGAGTGATCCATCGTCATTAGGTGGCCCTCAATGTTACAATTCACTATCAGTTTTTCGTCCGATTTGAAAATCTTTGACTAACAGCAGAACGGCCATTAGGTGCCCGAGGCAGCAATCGACCCATGGAGACAAGTCTGCTGGAGGACGATGTATCGAATCGGGACGCAATTTGAGTGATCCATCGTCATTAGGAGGCCCTGAACGTTACAATTCACTATCAGTTTTTCGTCCCATTCGATAATCTAGACTCACAGCAGAACGGCCATAAGGTGCCCGAGGCAGCAATAGACCCATGGAGTCAAGTCTGCTGGAGGACGATGTATTGAATCGGGACGCAATTTGAGTGATCCATCGTCATTAGGAGGCCCTGAACGTTACAATTCACTATCAGTTTTTCGTCCCATTCGATAATCTAGACTCTCAGCAGAACGGCCATAAGGTGCCCGAGGCAGCAATAGACCCATGGAGTCAAGTCGGCTGGAGGACGATGTATTGAATCGGTACGCAATTTGAGAGATCCATCGTCATTAGGTGGCCCTGAACGTTACAATTCACTATCAGTTTTTAGTCCCATTCGATAATCTAGACTCACAGCAGAACGGCCATAAGGTGCCCGAGGCAGCAATATACCCATGGAGACAAGTCGGCTGGAGGACGACGTATTGAATCGGGACGCAAATTGAGTGTTCCATCATCATTAGGAGGCCCTGAACGTTACAATTCACTATCAGTTTTTCGTCCGATTCGAAAATCTTTGAGTCACAGCTGAACGGCCATAAGGTGCCCGAGGCTGCAATAGACCCATGGTGACAGTCTGCTGGAGGACAATGTATTGAATCGGGATGCAATTTGAGTGATCCATCGTCATTAGATGGCCCTGAACGTTACAATTCACTATCAGTTTTTCGTCCGATTCGAAAATCTTTGACTCACAGCAGAACGGCCATAAGGTGCCAAGGCAGCAATAGACCCATGGGGACATGTCGGCTGGAGGACGATGTATTGAATCGGACGCAATTTGAGTGATCCATCGTCATTAGGTGGCCCTGAACGTTACAATTCACTATCAGTTTTTCGTCCGATTCGAAAATCTTTGACTCACAGCAGAACGGCCATAATGTGCCCGAGGCAGCAATAGACCCATGGGGACAAGTCTGCTGGAGGACGATGTATTGAATCGGGACGCAATTTGAGTGTTCCATCGTCATTAGGAGGCCCTGAACGTTACAGTTCACTATCAGTATTTAGACCGATTCGAAAATCTTTGACACACAGCAGAACGGTCATAAGGTGCCCGAGGCAGCAATAGACCCATGGAGACAAGTCGGCTGGTGGACGATGTATTGAATCGGGACGCAATTTGAGTGATCCATCGTCATTAGGTGGCCCTGAAAGTTACAATTCACTATCAGTTTTTCGTCCGATTCGAAAATCTTTGACTCACAGGAGAACGGCCATAAGGTGCCCGAGGCAGCAATAGAACAATGGAGTCAGGTCGGCTGGAGGACGATGTACTGAATCGGGACGCAATTTGTGTGGTCCATCGTCATTAGGTGGCCCTGAATGTTACAATTCACCATCAGTTTTTCGTCCGATTCGAAAATCTTTGACTCACAGCGGAACGGCCATAAGGTGCCCGAGGCAGCAATAGACCCATGGAGACAAGTCTGCTGGAGGACGATGTATTGAATCGGGACGCAATTTGAGTGTTCCATCGTCATTAGGAGGCCCTGAACGTTACAATTCACTATCATTTTTTCGTCCGATTCGAAAATCTTTGAGTCACAGCAGGACTGCCATAAGGTGCCCGAGGCAGCAATAGACCCATGGAGACAAGTCTGCTGGAGGACGATGTATTGAATCGGGACGCAATTTGAGTGATCCATCGTCATTAGGTGGCCCTGAACGTTACAATTCACTATCAGTTTTTCATCCCATTCGATAATCTAGACTCACAGCAGAACGGCCATAAGGTGCCCGAGGCAGCAATAGTCCCATGGAGTCAAGTCGGCTGGTGGACGATGTACTGAATCGGGACGCAATTTGTGTGGTCCATCGTCATTAGGTGGCCCTGAATGTTACAAATCACTATCAGGTTTTTCGTCCGATTCGAAAATCTTTGACTCACAGCAGAACGGCATTAAGGTGCCCGAGGCAGCAATCGACCCATGGAGACAAGTCTGCTGGAGGACGATGTATTGAATCGGGACGCAATTTGAGTGATCCATCGTCATTAGGTGGCCCTGAAAGTTACAATTCACTATCAGTTTTTCGTCCCATTCGATAATCTAGACTCACAGCAGAACGGCCATAAGGTGGCCGAGGCAGCAATAGACCCATGGAGACAAGTCGGCTGGAGGACGATGTATTGAATCGGGACGCAATTTGAGTGATCCATCGTCATTAGGTGGCCCTGAACGTTACAATTCACTACCAGTTTTTCGTCCCATTCGATAATCTAGATTCACAGCAGAACGGCCATAAGGTGCCCGAGGCAGCAATAGACCCATGGGGTCAACTCGGCTGGAGGACGATGTATTGAATCGGGACGCAATTTGCGTGGTCCATCGTCATTAGGTGGCCCTGAATGTTACAATTCACTATCGGTTTTTCGTCCGATTCGAAAGTCTTTGACTCACAGCAGAACGGCCATTAGGTGCCCGAGGCAGCAATAGACCAATGGAGACAAGTCCGCTGGAGGACGATGTATTGAATCGGGACGCAATTTGAGTGTTCCATCGTCCTTAGGAGGCCCTGAACGTTCCAATTTACTATCAGTTTCACGTCCGATTCGAAAATCTTTGACTCACAGCAGAACGGCCATAAGGTGCCCGAGGCAGCAATAGACCCATGGAGACAAGTCGGCTGGAGGACGATGTATTGAATCGGGACGCAATTTGAGTGATCCATCGTCATTAGGTTGCCCTGAAAGTTACAATTCACTATCAGTTTTTCGTCCGATTCGAAAATCTTTGACTCACAGCAGAACGGCCATAAGGTGCCCGAGGCAGCAATAGACGCATGGAGACAAGTCTGCTGGAGGACGATGTATTGAATCGGGACGCAATTTGAGTGTTCCATCGTCATTAGGAGGCCCTGAACGTTACAATTCACTATCGGTTTTTCGTCCGATTCGAAAATCTTTGAGTCACAGCAGGCCTGCCATAAGGGCCCGAGGCAGCAATAGACCCATGAAGTCAAGTCTGCTGGAGGTCGATGTATTGAATCGGGACGCAATTTGAGTGTTCCATCGTCATTAGGTGGCCCTGAATGTTACAATTCACTATCAGTTTTTCGTCCCATTCGATAGTCTAGACTCACAGCAGAACGGCCGTAAGGAGCCCGAGGCAGCAATAGACCCATGGAGACAAGTCGGCTGGGACGAGGTATTGAATCGGGACGCAATTTGAGTGATCCATCGTCATTAGGTGGCCCTGAATGTTACAATTCACTATCAGTTTTTCGTCCCATTCGATAATCTAGATTCACAGCAGAACGGCCATAAGGTGCCCGAGGCAGCAATAGACCCATGGAGTCAACTCGGCTGGAGGACGATGTATTGAATCGGGACGCAATTTGCGTGGTCCATCGTCATTAGGTGGCCCTGATTGTTACAAATCACTATCAGTTTTTCGTCCGATTCGAAAATCTTTGACTCACAGCAGAACGGACATTAGGTGCCCGAGGCAGCAATCGACCCATGGAGACAAGTCTGCTGGAGGACGATGTATTGAATCGGGACGCAATTTGAGTGATCCATCGTCATTAGGTGGCCCTGAACGTTACAATTCACTATCAGTTTTTCGTCCCATTCGATAATCTAGACTCACAGCAGAACGGCCATAAGTTGCCTGAGGCAGCAATAGACCCATGGAGTCAAGTCGGCTGGAGGACGATGTATTGAATCGGGACGCAATTTGAGAGATCCATCGTCATTAGGTGGCCCTGAACGTTACAATTCACTATCAGTTTTTCGTCCCATTCGATAATCTAGACTCACAGCAGAACGGCCATAAGGTGCCCGAGGCAGCAATAGACCCATGGAGACAAGTCTGCTGGAGGACGATGTATTGAATCGGGACGCAATTTGAGTGATCCATCGTCATTAGGAGGCCCTGAACGTTACAAAACATTACAATACACTATCAGTGTTTTGTCCCATTCGATAATCTAGACTCACAGCAGAACGGCCATAAGGTGCCCGAGGCAGCAATAGACCCATGGAGTCAAGTCGGCTGGAGGACGATGTATTGAATCGGGACGCAATTTGAGTGATCCATCGTCATTAGGTGGCCCTGAACGTTACAATTCACTATCAGTTTTTCGTCCGATTCGAAAATCTTTGAGTCACAGCAGGACTGCCATAATGTGCCCGAGGCAGCAATAGACCCATGGAGACAAGTCTGCTGGAGGACGATGTATTGAATCGGGACGCAATTTGAGTGATCCATCGTCATTAGGTGGCCCTGAACGTTACAATTCACTATCAGTTTTTCATCCCATTCGATAATCTAGACTCACAGCAGAACGGCCATAAGGTGCCCGAGGCAGCAATAGTCCCATGGAGTCAAGTCGGCTAGTGGACGATGTACTGAATCGGGACGCAATTTGTGTGGTCCATCGTCATTAGGTGGCCCTGAATGTTACAAATCACTATCAGGTTTTTCGTCCGATTCGAAATTCTTTGACTCACAGCAGAACGGCCATAAGGTGCCCGAGGCAGCAATCGACCCATGGAGACAAGTCTGCTGGAGGACGATGTATTGAATCGGGACGCAATTTGAGTGATCCATCGTCATTAGGTGGCCCTGAAAGTTACAATTCACTATCAGTTTTTCGTCCCATTCGATAATCTAGACTCACAGCAGAACGGCCATAAGGTGGCCGAGGCAGCAATAGACCCATGGAGACAAGTCGGCTGGAGGACGATGTATTGAATCGGGACGCAATTTGAGTGATCCATCGTCATTAGGTGGCCCTGAACGTTACAATTCACTACCAGTTCTTCGTCCCATTCGATAATCTAGATTCACAGCAGAACGGCCATTAGGTGCCCGAGGCAGCAATAGACCAATGGAGACAAGTCCGCTGGAGGACGATGTATTGAATCGGGACGCAATTTGAGTGTTCCATCGTCCTTAGGAGGCCCTGAACGTTCCAATTTACTATCAGTTTCACGTCCGATTCGAAAATCTTTGACTCACAGCAGAACGGCCATAAGGTGCCCGAGGCAGCAATAGACCCATGGAGACAAGTCGGCTGGAGGACGATGTATTGAATCGGGACGCAATTTGAGTGATCCATCGTCATTAGGTTGCCCTGAAAGTTACAATTCACTATCAGTTTTTCGTCCGATTCGAAAATCTTTGACTCACAGCAGAACGGCCATAAGGTGCCCGAGGCAACTATAGACCCATGGAAACAAGTCTGCTGGAGGACGATATATTGAATCGGGACGCAATTTGAGTGATCCATCGTCATTAGGTGGCCCTGAACGTTACAATTCACTATCAGTTTTTCGTCCCATTCGATAATCTAGACTCACAGCAGAACGGCCATAAGGTGCCTGAGGCAGCAATAGACCCATGGAGTCAGGTCGGCTGGAGGACGATGTACTGAATCGGGACGCAATTTGTGTGGTCCATCGTCATTAGGTGGCCCTGAATGTTACAATTCACTATCAGTTTTTCGTCCGATTCGAAAATCTTTGACTCACAGCAGAACGGCCATAAGGTGCCCGAGGCAGCAATAGACGCATGGAGACAAGTCTGCTGGAGGACGATGTATTGAATCGGGACGCAATTTGAGTGTTCCATCGTCATTAGGAGGCCCTGAACGTTACAATTCACTATCGGTTTTTCGTCCGATTCGAAAATCTTTGAGTCACAGCAGGCCTGCCATAAGGTGCCCGAGGCAGCAATAGACCCATGAAGTCAAGTCTGCTGGAGGTCGATGTATTGAATCGGGACGCAATTTGAGTGCTCCATCGTCATTAGGTGGCCCTGAATGTTACAATTCACTATCAGTTTTTCGTCCAATTCGATAGTCTAGACTCACAGCAGAACGGCCGTAAGGAGCCCGAGGAAGCAATAGACCCATGGAGACAAGTCGGCTGGGACGAGGTATTGAATCGGGACGCAATTTGAGTGATCCATCGTCATTAGGTGGCCCTGAATGTTACAATTCACTATCAGTTTTTCGTCCCATTCGATAATCTAGATTCACAGCAGAACGGCCATAAGGTGCCCGAGGCAGCAATAGACCCATGGAGGCAACTCGGCTGGAGGACGATGTATTGAATCGGGACGCAATTTGCGTGGTCCATCGTCATTAGGTGGCAGTGAATGTTACAATTCACTATCAGTTTTTCGTCCGATTCGAAAATCTTTGACTCACAGCAGAACGGCCATTAGGTGCCCGAGGCAGCAATCGACCCATGGAGACAAGTCTGCTGGAGGACGATGTATTGAATCGGGACGCAATTTGAGTGATCCATCGTCATTAGGAGGCCCTGAACGTTACAATTCACTATCAGTTTTTCGTCCCATTCGATAATCTAGACTCACAGCAGAACGGCCATAAGGTGCCCGAGGTAGCAATAGACCCATGGAGTCAAGTCGGCTGGAGGACGATGTATTGAATCGGGACGCAATTTGAGTGATCCATCGTCATTAGGAGGCCCTGAACGTTACAATTCACTATCAGTTTTTCGTCCCATTCGATAATCTAGACTCACAGCAGAACGGCCATAAGGTGCCCGAGGCAGCAATAGACCCATGGAGTCAAGTCGGCTGGAGGACGATGTATTGAATCGGGACGCAATTTGAGAGATCCATCGTCATTAGGTGGCCCGGAACGTTACAATTCACTATCAGTTTTTCGTCCCATTCGATAATCTAGACTCACAGCAGAACGGCCATAAGGTGCCCGAGGCAGCAATAGACACATGGAGACAAGTCTGCTGGAGGACGATGTATTGAATCGGGACGCAATTTGAGTGATCCATCGTCATTAGGAGGCCCTGAACGTTACAATTCACTATCAGTTTTTCGTCCCATTCGATCATCTAGACTCACAGCAGAACGGCCATAAGGTGCCCGAGGTTGCAATAGACCCATGGAGTCAAGTCGGCTGGAGGACGATGTACTGAATCGGGACGCAATTTGTGTGGTCCATCGTCATTAGGTGGCCCTGAATGTTACAATACACTATCAGTTTTTCGTCCGATTCGAAAATCTTTGACTCACAGCAGAACGGCCATAAGGTGCCCGAGGCAGCAATAGACCCATGGAGACAAGTCTGCTGGAGGACGATGTATTGAATCGGGACGCAATTTGAGTGTTCCATCGTCATTAGGAGGCCCTGAACGTTACAATTCACTATCAGTTTTTCGTCCGATTCGAAAATCTTTGAGTCACAGCAGGACTGCCATAAGGTGCCCGAGGCAGCAATAGACCCATGGAGACAAGTCTGCTGGAGGACGATGTATTGAATCGGGACGCAATTTGAGTGATCCATCGTCATTAGGTGGCCCTGAACGTTACAATTCACTATCAGTTTTTCATCCCATTCGATAATCTAGACTCACAGCAGAACGGCCATAAGGTGCCCGAGGCAGCAATAGTCCCATGGAGTCAAGTCGGCTAGTGGACGATGTACTGAATCGGGACGCAATTTGTGCGGTCCATCGTCATTAGGTGGCTCTGAATGTTACAAATCACTATCAGGTTTTTCGTCCGATTCGAAAATCTTTGACTCACAGCAGAACGGCCATAAGGTGCCCGAGGCAGCAATCGACCCATGGAGACAAGTCTGCTGGAGGACGATGTATTGAATCGGGACGCAATTTGAGTGATCCATCGTCATTAGGTGTCCCTGAACGTTACAATTCACTACCAGTTTTTCGTCCCATTCGATAATCTAGATTCACAGCAGAACGGCCATAAGGTGCCCGAGGCAGCAATAGACTCATGGAGTCAACTCGGCTGGAGGACGATGTATTGAATCGGGACGCAATTTGCGTGGTCCATCGTCATTAGGTGGCCCTGAATGTTACAATTCACTATCGGTTTTTCGTCCGATTCGAAAGTCTTTGACTCACAGCAGAACGGCCATTAGGTGCCCGAGGCAGCAATAGACCAATGGAGACAAGTCCGCTGGAGGACGATGTATTGAATCGGGACGCAATTTGAGTGTTCCATCGTCCTTAGGAGGCCCTAAACGTTCCAATTTACTATCAGTTTCTCGTCCGATTCGAAAATCTTTGACTCACAGCAGAACGGCCATAAGGTGCCCGAGGCAGCAATAGACCCATGGAGACAAGTCGGCTGGAGGACGATGTATTGAATCGGGACGCAATTTGAGTGATCCATCGTCATTAGGTTGCCCTGATAGTTGCAATTCACTATCAGTTTTTCGTCCGATTCGAAAATCTTTGACTCACAGCAGAACGGCCATAAGGTGCCCGAGGCAACTATAGACCCATGGAAACAAGTCTGCTGGAGGACGATGTATTGAATCGGGACGCAATTTGCGTGGTCCATCGTCATTAGGTGGCCCTGATTGTTACAAATCACTATCAGTTTTTCGTCCGATTCGAAAATCTTTGACTCACAGCAGAACGGCCATTAGGTGCCCGAGGCAGCAATCGACCCATGGAGACAAGTCTGCTGGAGGACGATGTATTGAATCGGGACGCAATTTGAGTGATCCATCGTCATTAGGAGGCCCTGAACGTTACAATTCACTATCAGTTTTTCGTCCCATTCGATAATCTAGACTCACAGCAGAACGGCCATAAGGTGCCCGAGGCAGCAATAGACCCATGGAGACAAGTCTGCTGGAGGACGATGTATTGAATCGGGACGCAATTTGAGTGATCCATCGTCATTAGGAGGCCCTGAACGTTACAAAACATTACAATTCACTATCAGTTTTTTGTCCCATTCGATAATCTAGACTCACAGCAGAACGGCCATAAGGTGCCCGAGGCAGCAATAGACCCATGGAGTCAAGTCGGCTGGAGGACGATGTATTGAATCGGGACGCAATTTGAGTGATCCATCGTCATTAGGTGGCCCTGAACGTTACAATTCACTATCAGTTTTTCGTCCGATTCGAAAATCTTTGACTCACAGCAGAACGGCCATAAGGTGCCCGAGGCAGCAATAGACGCATGGAGACAAGTCTGCTGGAGGTCGATGTATTGAATCGGGACGCAATTTGAGTGTTCCATCGTCATTAGGAGGCCCTGAACGTTACAATTCACTATCAGTTTTTCGTCCGATTCGAAAATCTTTGACTCACAGCAGAACGGCCATTAGGTGCCCGAGGCAGCAATCGACCCATGGCGACAAGTCTGCTGGAGGACGATGTATTGAATCGGGACGCAATTTGAGTGATCCATCGTCATTAGGAGGCCCTGAACGTTACAATTCACTATCAGTTTTTCGTCCCATTCGATCATCTAGACTCACAGCAGAACGGCCATAAGGTGCCCGAGGTTGCAATAGACCCATGGAGTCAAGTCGGCTGGAGGACGATGTACTGAATCGGGACGCAATTTGTGTGGTCCATCGTCATTAGGTGGCCCTGAATGTTACAATACACTATCAGTTTTTCGTCCGATTCGAAAATCTTTGACTCACAGCAGAACGGCCATAAGGTGCCCGAGGCAGCAATAGACCCATGGAGACAAGTCTGCTGGAGGACGATGTATTGAATCGGGACGCAATTTGAGTGTTCCATCGTCATTAGGAGGCCCTGAACGTTACAATTCACTATCAGTTTTTCGTCCGATTCGAAAATCTTTGAGTCACAGCAGGACTGCCATAAGGTGCCCGAGGCAGCAATAGACCCATGGAGACAAGTCTGCTGGAGGACGATGTATTGTATCGGGACGCAATTTGAGTGATCCATCGTCATTAGGTGGCCCTGAACGTTACAATTCACTATCAGTTTTTCATCCCATTCGATAATCTAGACTCACAGCAGAACGGCCATAAGGTGCCCGAGGCAGCAATAGTCCCATGGAGTCAAGTCGGCTAGTGGACGATGTACTGAATCGGGACGCAATTTGTGTGGTCCATCGTCATTAGGTGGCTCTGAATGTTACAAATCACTATCAGGTTTTTCGTCCGATTTGAAAATCTTTGACTCACAGCAGAACGGCCATAAGGTGCCCGAGGCAGCAATCGACCCATGGAGACAAGTCTGCTGGAGGACGATGTATTGAATCGGGACGCAATTTGAGTGATCCATCGTCATTAGGTGTCCCTGAACGTTACAATTCACTACCAGTTTTTCGTCCCATTCGATAATCTAGATTCACAGCAGAACGGCCATAAGGTGCCCGAGGCAGCAATAGACTCATGGAGTCAACTCGGCTGGAGGACGATGTATTGAATCGGGACGCAATTTGCGTGGTCCATCGTCATTAGGTGGCCCTGAATGTTACAATTCACTATCGGTTTTTCGTCCGATTCGAAAGTCTTTGTCTCACAGCAGAACGGCCATTAGGTGCCCGAGGCAGCAATAGACCAATGGAGACAAGTCCGCTGGAGGACGATGTATTGAATCGGGACGCAATTTGAGTGTTCCATCGTCCTTAGGAGGCCCTGAACGTTCCAATTTACTATCAGTTTCTCGTCCGATTCGAAAATCTTTGACTCACAGCAGAACGGCCATAAGGTGCCCGAGGCAGCAATAGACCCATGGAGACAAGTCGGCTGGAGGACGATGTATTGAATCGGGACGCAATTTGAGTGATCCATCGTCATTAGGTTGCCCTGATAGTTACAATTCACTATCAGTTTTTCGTCCGATTCGAAAATCTTTGACTCACAGCAGAACGGCCATAAGGTGCCCGAGGCAACTATAGACCCATGGAGACAAGTCTGCTGGAGGACGATGTATTGAATCGGGACGCAATTTGAGTGTTCCATCGTCATTAGGAGGCCCTGAACGTTACAATTCACTATCAGTTTTTCGTCCGATTCGAAAATCTTTGAGTCACAGCAGGACTGCCATAAGGTGCCCGAGGCAGCAATAGACCCATGGAGACAAGTCTGCTGGAGGACGATGTATTGAATCGGGACGCAATTTGAGTGATCCATCGTCATTAGGAGGCCCTGAACGTTACAATTCACTATCAGTTTTTCGTCCCATTCGATAATCTAGACTCACAGCAGAACGGCCATAAGGTGCCCGAGGCAGCAATAGACACATGGAGACAAGTCTGCTGGAGGACGATGTATTGAATCGGGACGCAATTTGAGTGATCCATCGTCATTAGGAGGCCCTGAACGTTACAATTCACTATCAGTTTTTCGTCCCATTCGATCATCTAGACTCACAGCAGAACGGCCATAAGGTGCCCGAGGTTGCAATAGACCCATGGAGTCAAGTCGGCTGGAGGACGATGTACTGAATCGGGACGCAATTTGTGTGGTCCATCGTCATTAGGTGGCCCTGAATGTTACAATACACTATCAGTTTTTCGTCCGATTCGAAAATCTTTGACTCACAGCAGAACGGCCATAAGGTGCCCGAGGCAGCAATAGACCCATGGAGACAAGTCTGCTGGAGGACGATGTATTGAATCGGGACGCAATTTGAGTGTTCCATCGTCATTAGGAGGCCCTGAACGTTACAATTCACTATCAGTTTTTCGTCCGATTCGAAAATCTTTGAGTCACAGCAGGACTGCCATAAGGTGCCCGAGGCAGCAATAGACCCATGGAGACAAGTCTGCTGGAGGACGATGTATTGAATCGGGACGCAATTTGAGTGATCCATCGTCATTAGGTGGCCCTGAACGTTACAATTCACTATCAGTTTTTCATCCCATTCGATAATCTAGACTCACAGCAGAACGGCCATAAGGTGCCCGAGGCAGCAATAGTCCCATGGAGTCAAGTCGGCTAGTGGACGATGTACTGAATCGGGACGCAATTTGTGTGGTCCATCGTCATTAGGTGGCTCTGAATGTTACAAATCACTATCAGGTTTTTCGTCCGATTCGAAAATCTTTGACTCACAGCAGAACGGCCATAAGGTGCCCGAGGCAGCAATCGACCCATGGAGACAAGTCTGCTGGAGGACGATGTATTGAATCGGGACGCAATTTGAGTGATCCATCGTCATTAGGAGTCCCTGAACGTTACAATTCACTACCAGTTTTTCGTCCCATTCGATAATCTAGATTCACAGCAGAACGGCCATAAGGTGCCCGAGGCAGCAATAGACTCATGGAGTCAACTCGGCTGGAGGACGATGTATTGAATCGGGACGCAATTTGCGTGGTCCATCGTCATTAGGTGGCCCTGAATGTTACAATTCACTATCGGTTTTTCGTCCGATTCGAAAGTCTTTGACTCACAGCAGAACGGCCATTAGGTGCCCGAGGCAGCAATAGACCAATGGAGACAAGTCCGCTGGAGGACGATGTATTGAATCGGGACGCAATTTGAGTGTTCCATCGTCCTTAGGAGGCCCTGAACGTTCCAATTTACTATCAGTTTCTCGTCCGATTCGAAAATCTTTGACTCACAGCAGAACGGCCATAAGGTGCCCGAGGCAGCAATAGACCCATGGAGACAAGTCGGCTGGAGGACGATGTATTGAATCGGGACGCAATTTGAGTGATCCATCGTAATTAGGTTGCCCTGAAAGTTACAATTCACTATCAGTTTTTCGTCCGATTCGAAAATCTTTGACTCACAGCAGAACGGCCATAAGGTGCCCGAGGCAACTATAGACCCATGGAAACAAGTCTGCTGGAGGACGATGTATTGAATCGGGACGCAATTTGCGTGGTCCATCGTCATTAGGTGGCCCTGATTGTTACAAATCACTATCAGTTTTTCGTCCGATTCGAAAATCTTTGACTCACAGCAGAACGGCCATTAGGTGCCCGAGGCAGCAATCGACCCATGGAGACAAGTCTGCTGGAGGACGATGTATTGAATCGGGACGCAATTTGAGTGATCCATCGTCATTAGGAGGCCCTGAACGTTACAATTCACTATCAGTTTTTCGTCCCATTCGATAATCTAGACTCACAGCAGAACGGCCATAAGGTGCCCGAGGCAGCAATAGACCCATGGAGACAAGTCTGCTGGAGGACGATGTATTGAATCGGGACGCAATTTGAGTGATCCATCGTCATTAGGAGGCCCTGAACGTTACAAAACATTACAATTCACTATCAGTTTTTTGTCCCATTCGATAATCTAGACTCACAGCAGAACGGCCATAAGGTGCCCGAGGCAGCAATAGACCCATGGAGTCAAGTCGGCTGGAGGACGATGTATTGAATCGGGACGCAATTTGAGTGATCCATCGTCATTAGGTGGCCCTGAACGTTACAATTCACTATCAGTTTTTCGTCCGATTCGAAAATCTTTGACTCACAGCAGAACGGCCATAAGGTGCCCGAGGCAGCAATAGACGCATGGAGACAAGTCTGCTGGAGGTCGATGTATTGAATCGGGACGCAATTTGAGTGATCCATCGTCATTAGGAGGCCCTGAACGTTACAATTCACTATCAGTTTTTCGTCCGATTCGAAAATCTTTGACTCACAGCAGAACGGCCATTAGGTGCCCGAGGCAGCAATCGACCCATGGCGACAAGTCTGCTGGAGGACGATGTATTGAATCGGGACGCAATTTGAGTGATCCATCATCATTAGGAGGCCCTGAACGTTACAATTCACTATCAGTTTTTCGTCCCATTCGATAATCTAGACTCACAGCAGAACGGCCATAAGGTGCCCGAGGTTGCAATAGACCCATGGAGTCAAGTCGGCTGGAGGACGAGGTATTGAATCGGGACGCAATTTGAGTGATCCATCGTCATTAGGAGGCCCTGAACGTTACAATTCACTATCAGTTTTTCGTCCCATTCGATAATCTAGACTCACAGCAGAACGGCCATAAGGTGCCCGAGGCAGCAATAGACCCATGGAGTCAAGTCGGCTGGAGGACGATGTATTGAATCGGGACGCAATTTGAGAGATCCATCGTCATTAGGTAGCCCTGAACGTTACAATTCACTATCAGTTTTTCGTCCCATTCGATAATCTAGACTCACAGCAGAACGGCCATAAGGTGCCCGAGGCAGCAATAGACACATGGAGACAAGTCTGCTGGAGGACGATGTATTGAATCGGGACGCAATTTGAGTGATCCATCGTCATTAGGTGGCCCTGAACGTTACAATTCACTATCAGTTTTTCGTCCCATTCGATAATATAGACTCACAGCAGAACGGCCATAAGGTGCCCGGGGCAGCAATAGTCCCATGGAGTCAAGTCGGCTAGTGGACGATGTACTGAATCGGGACGCAATTTGTGTGGTCCATCGTCATTAGGTGGCTCTGAATGTTACAAATCACTATCAGGTTTTTCGTCCGATTCGAAAATCTTTGACTCACAGCAGAACGGCCATAAGGTGCCCGAGGCAGCAATCGACCCATGGAGACAAGTCTGCTGGAGGACGATGTATTGAATCGGGACGCAATTTGAGTGATCCATCGTCATTAGGTGTCCCTGAACGTTACAATTCACTACCAGTTTTTCGTCCCATTCGATAATCTAGATTCACAGCAGAACGGCCATAAGGTGCCCGAGGCAGCAATAGACTCATGGAGTCAACTCGGCTGGAGGACGATGTATTGAATCGGGACGCAATTTGCGTGGTCCATCGTCATTAGGTGGCCCTGAATGTTACAATTCACTATCGGTTTTTCGTCCGATTCGAAAGTCTTTGACTCACAGCAGAACGGCCATTAGGTGCCCGAGGCAGCAATAGACCAATGGAGACAAGTCCGCTGGAGGACGATGTATTGAATCGGGACGCAATTTGAGTGTTCCATCGTCCTTAGGAGGCCCTGAACGTTCCAATTTACTATCAGTTTCTCGTCCGATTCGAAAATCTTTGACCCACAGCAGAACGGCCATAAGGTGCCCGAGGCAGCAATAGACCCATGGAGACAAGTCGGCTGGAGGACGATGTATTGAATCGGGACGCAATTTGAGTGATCCATCGTCATTAGGTTGCCCTGAAAGTTACAATTCACTATCAGTTTTTCGTCCGATTCGAAAATCTTTGACTCACAGCAGAACGGCCATAAGGTGCCCGAGGCAACTATAGACCCATGGAAACAAGTCTGCTGGAGGACGATGTATTGAATCGGGACGCAATTTGCGTGGTCCATCGTCATTAGGTGGCCCTGATTGTTACAAATCACTATCAGTTTTTCGTCCGATTCGAAAATCTTTGACTCACAGCAGAACGGCCATTAGGTGCCCGAGGCAGCAATCGACCCATGGAGACAAGTCTGCTGGAGGACGATGTATTGAATCGGGACGCAATTTGAGTGATCCATCGTCATTAGGAGGCCCTGAACGTTACAATTCACTATCAGTTTTTCGTCCCATTCGATAATCTAGACTCACAGCAGAACGGCCATAAGGTGCCCGAGGCAGCAATAGACCCATGGAGACAAGTCTGCTGGGGGACGATGTATTGAATCGGGACGCAATTTGAGTGATCCATCGTCATTAGGAGGCCCTGAACGTTACAAAAGATTACAATTCACTATCAGTTTTTTGTCCCATTCGATAATCTAGACTCACAGCAGAACGGCCATAAGGTGCCCGAGGCAGCAATAGACCCATGGAGTCAAGTCGGCTGGAGGACGATGTATTGAATCGGGACGCAATTTGAGTGATCCATCGTCATTAGGTGGCCCTGAACGTTACAATTCACTATCAGTTTTTCGTCCGATTCGAAAATCTTTGACTCACAGCAGAACGGCCATAAGGTGCCCGAGGCAGCAATAGACGCATGGAGACAAGTCCGCTGGAGGTCGATGTATTGAATCGGGACGCAATTTGAGTGTTCCATCGTCATTAGGAGGCCCTGAACGTTACAATTCACTATCAGTTTTTCGTCCGATTCGAAAATCTTTGACTCACAGCAGGACGGCCATTAGGTGCCCGAGGCAGCAATCGACCCATGGCGACAAGTCTGCTGGAGGACGATGTATTGAATCGGGACGCAATTTGAGTGATCCATCATCATTAGGAGGCCCTGAACGTTACAATTCACTATCAGTTTTTCGTCCCATTCGATAATCTAGACTCACAGCAGAACGGCCATAAGGTGCCCGAGGTTGCAATAGACCCATGGAGTCAAGTCGGCTGGAGGACGATGTATTGAATCGGGACGCAATTTGAGTGATCCATCGTCATTAGGAGGCCCTGAACGTTACAATTCACTATCAGTTTTTCGTCCCATTCGATAATCTAGACTCACAGCAGAACGGCCATAAGGTGCCCGAGGCAGCAATAGACCCATGGAGTCAAGTCGGCTGGAGGACGATGTATTGAATCGGGACGCATTTTGAGAGATCCATCGTCATTAGGTAGCCCTGAACGTTACAATTCACTATCAGTTTTTCGTCCCATTCGATAATCTAGACTCACAGCAGAACGGCCATAAGGTGCCCGAGGCAGCAATAGACACATGGAGACAAGTCTGCTGGAGGACGATGTATTGAATCGGGACGCAATTTGAGTATTCCATCGTCATTAGGTGGCCATGAAAGTTACAATTCACTATCAGTTTTTCGTCCCATTCGATAATCTAGACTCACAGCAGAACGGCCATAAGGTGGCCGAGGCAGCAATAGACCCATGGAGACAAGTCGGCTGGAGGACGATGTATTGAATCGGGACGCAATTTGAGTGATCCATCGTCATTAGGTGGCCCTGAACGTTACAATTCACTACCAGTTTTTCGTCCCATTCGATAATCTAGATTCACAGCAGAACGGCCATAAGGTCCCCGAGGCAGCAATAGACCCATGGGGTCAACTCGGCTGGAGGACGATGTATTGAATCGGGACGCAATTTGCGTGGTCCATCGTCATTAGGTGGCCCTGAATGTTACAATTCACTATCGGTTTTTCGTCCGATTCGAAAGTCTTAGACTCACAGCAGAACGGCCATTAGGTGCCCGAGGCAGCAATAGACCAATGGAGACAAGTCCGCTGGAGGACGATGTATTGAATCGGGACGCAATTTGAGTGTTCCATCGTCCTTAGGAGGCCCTGAACGTTCCAATTTACTATCAGTTTCTCGTCCGATTCGAAAATCTTTGACTCACAGCAGAACGGCCATAAGGTGCCCGAGGCAGCAATAGACCCATGGAGACAAGTCGGCTGGAGGACGATGTAATGAATCGGGACGCAATTTGAGTGATCCATCGTCATTAGGTTGCCCTGAAAGTTACAATTCACTATCAGTTTTTCGTCCGATTCGAAAATCTTTGACTCACAGCAGAACGGCCATAAGGTGCCCGAGGCAACTATAGACCCATGGAAACAAGTCTGCTGGAGGACGATATATTGAATCGGGACGCAATTTGAGTGATCCATCGTCATTAGGTGGCCCTGAACGTTACAATTCACTATCAGTTTTTCGTCCCATTCGATAATCTAGACTCACAGCAGAACGGCCATAAGGTGCCTGAGGCAGCAATAGACCCATGGAGTCAGGTCGGCTGGAGGACGATGTACTGAATCGGGACGCAATTTGTGTGGTCCATCGTCATTAGGTGGCCCTGAATGTTACAATTCACTATCAGTTTTTCGTCCGATTCGAAAATCTTTGACTCACAGCAGAACGGCCATAAGGTGCCCGAGGCAGCAATAGACGCATGGAGACAAGTCTGCTGGAGGACGATGTATTGAATCGGGACGCAATTTGAGTGTTCCATCGTCATTAGGAGGCCCTGAACGTTACAATTCACTATCGGTTTTTCGTCCGATTCGAAAATCTTTGAGTCACAGCAGGCCTGCCATAAGGTGCCCGAGGCAGCAATAGACCCATGAAGTCAAGTCTGCTGGAGGACGATGTATTGAATCAGGACGCAATTTGAGTGATCCATCGTCATTAGGTGGCTCTGAACGTTACAATTCACTATCAGTTTTTCGTCCCATTCGATAGTCTAGACTCACAGCAGAACGGCCGTAAGGAGCCCGAGGCAGCAATAGACCCATGGAGACAAGTCGGCTGGGACGAGGTATTGAATCGGGACGCAATTTGAGTGATCCATCGTCATTAGGTGGCCCTGAATGTTACAATTCACTATCAGATTTTCGTCCCATTCGATAATCTAGATTCACAGCAGAACGGCCATAAGGTGCCCGAGGCAGCAATAGACCCATGGAGTCAACTCGGCTGGAGGACGATGTATTGAATCGGGACGCAATTTGCGTGGTCCATCGTCATTAGGTGGCCCTGATTGTTACAAATCACTATCAGTTTTTCGTCCGATTCGAAAATCTTTGACTCACAGCAGAACGGCCATTAGGTGCCCGAGGCAGCAATCGACCCATGGAGACAAGTCTGCTGGAGGACGATGTATTGAATCGGGACGCAAGTTGAGTGTTCCATCGTCATTAGGTGGCCCTGAACGTTACGATTCACTATCAGTTTTTCGTCCCATTCGATAATCTAGACTCACAGCAGAACGGCCATAAGTTGCCCGAGGCAGCAATAGACCCATGGAGTCAAGTCGGCTGGAGGACGATGTATTGAATCGGGACGCAATTTGAGATATCCATCGTCATTAGGTGGCCCTGAACGTTACAATTCACTATCAGTTTTTCGTCCCATTCGATAATCTAGACTCACAGCAGAACGGCCATAAGGTGCCCGAGGCAGCAATAGACCCATGGAGTCAAGTCGGCTGGAGGACGATGTATTGAATCGGGACGCAATTTGAGTGATCCATCGTCATTAGGAGGCCCTGAACGTTACAAAACATTACAATTCACTATCAGTTTTTTGTCCCATTCGATAATCTAGACTCACAGCAGAACGGCCATAAGGTGCCCGAGGCAGCAATAGACCCATGGGGTCAAGTCGGCTGGAGGACGATGTATTGAATCGGGACGCAATTTGAGTGATCCATCGTCATTAGGTGGCCCTGAACGTTACAATTCACTATCAGTTTTTCGTCCGATTCGAAAATCTTTGACTCACAGCAGAACGGCCATAAGGTGCCCGAGGCAGCAATAGACGCATGGAGACAAGTCTGCTGGAGGTCGATGTATTGAATCGGCACGCAATTTGAGTGTTCCATCGTCATTAGGAGGCCCTGAACGTTACAATTCACTATCAGTTTTTCGTCCCATTCGATAATCTAGACTCACAGCAGAACGGCCATAAGGTGCCCGAGGCAGCAATAGACCCATGGAGTCAAGTCGGCTGGAGGACGATGTATTGAATCGGGACGCAATTTGAGAGATCCATCGTCATTAGGTGGCCCTGAACGTTACAATTCACTAACAGTTTTTCGTCCCATTCGATAATCTAGACTCACAGCAGAACGGCCATAAGGTGCCCGAGGCAGCAATAGACACATGGAGACAAGTCTGCTGGAGGACGATGTATTGAATCGGGACGCAATTTGAGTGATCCATCGTCATTAGGAGGCCCTGAACGTTACAATTCACTATCAGTTTTTCGTCCCATTCGATCATCTAGACTCACAGCAGAACGGCCATAGGGTGCCCGAGGTTGCAATAGACCCATGGAGTCAAGTCGGCTGGAGGACGATGTATTGAATCGGGACGCAATTTCAGTGATCCATCGTCATTAGGAGGCCCTGAACGTTACAATTCACTATCAGTTTTTCGTCCCATTCGATAATCTAGACTCACAGCAGAACGGCCATAAGGTGCCCGAGGTTGCAATAGACCCATGGAGTCAAGTCGGCTGGAGGACGATGAATTGAATCGGGACGCAATTTGAGTGATTCATCGTCATTAGGAGGCCCTGAACGTTACAATTCACTATCAGTTTTTCGTCCCATTCGATAATCTAGACTCACAGCAGAACGGCCATAAGGTGCCCGAGGCAGCAATAAACCCATGGAGTCAAGTCGGCTGGAGGACGATGTATTGAATCGGGACGCAATTTGAGAGATCCATCGTCATTAGGAGGCCCTGAACGTTACAAAACGTTACAATTCACTATCAGTTTTTCGTCCGATTCGAAAATCTTTGACTCACAGCAGAACGGCCATAAGGTGCCCGAGGCAGCAATAGACGCATGGAGACAAGTCTGCTGGAGGACGATGTATTGAATCGGGACGCAATTTGCGTGATCCATCGTCATTAGGTGGCCCTGATTGTTACAAATCACTATCAGTTTTTCGTCCGATTCGAAAATCTTTGACTCACAGCAGAACGGCCATTAGGTGCCCGAGGCAGCAATCGACCCATGGAGACAAGTCTGCTGGAGGACGATGTATTGAATCGGGACGCTATTTGAGTGATCCATCGTCATTAGGAGGCCCTGAACGATACAATTCACTATCAGTTTTTCGTCCCTTTCGATAATCTAGGCTCACAGCAGAACGGCCATAAGGTGCCCGAGGTTGCAATAGACCCATGGAGTCAAGTCGGCTGGAGGACGATGTATTGAATCGGGACGCAATTTGAGAGATCCATCGTCATTAGGTGGCCCTGAACGTTACAATTCACTATCAGTTTTTCGTCCCATTCGATAATCTAGACTCACAGCAGAACGGCCATAAGGTGCCCGAGGCAGCAATAGACCCATGGAGACAAGTCTGCTGGAGGACGATGTATTGAATCGGGACGCAATTTGAGTGATCCATCGTCATTAGGAGGCCCTGAACGTTACAATTCACTATCAGTTTTTTGTCCCATTCGATAATCTAGACTCACAGCAGAACGGCCATAAGGTGCCCGAGGCAGCAATAGACCCATGGAGTCAAGTCGGCTGGAGGACGATGTATTGAATCGGGACGCAATTTGAGTGATCCATCGTCATTAGGTGGCCCTGAACGTTACAATTCACTATCAGTTTTTCGTCCCATTCGATAATCTAGACTCACAGCAGAACGGCCATAAGTTGCCCGAGGCAGCAATAGACCCATGGAGACAAGTCGGCTGGGACGATGTATTGAATCTGGACGCAATTTGAGTATCCATCGTCATTAGGTGGCCCTGAACGTTACAATTCACTATCAGTTTTTTGTCCCATTCGATAATCTAGACTCACAGCAGAACGGCCATAAGGTGCCCGAGGCAGCAATAGACCCATGGAGTCAAGTCGGCTGGAGGACGATGTATTGAATCGGGACGCAATTTGAGTGATCCATCGTCATTAGGTGGCCCTGAGCGTTACAATTCACTATCAGTTTTTCGTCCGATTCGAAAATCTTTGACTCACAGCAGAACGGCCATAAGGTGCCCGAGGCAGCAATAGACCCATGGAGACAAGTCTGCTGGAGGACGATGTATTGAATCGGGACGCAATTTGAGTGATCCATCGTCATTAGGAGGCCCTGAACGTTACAATTCACTATCAGTTTTTTGTCCCATTCGATAATCTAGACTCACAGCAGAACGGCCATAAGGTGCCCGAGGCAGCAATAGACCCATGGATTCAAGTCGGCTGGAGGACGATGTATTGAATCGGGACGCAATTTGAGTGATCCATCTTCATTAGGAGGCCCTGAACGTTACAATTCACTATCAGTTTTTCGTCCCATTCGAAAATCTAGACTCACAGCAGAACGGCCATAAGGTGCCCGAGGCAGCAATAGACCCATGGAGTCAAGTCGGCTGGAGGACGATGTATTGAATCGGGACGCAATTTGAGAGATCCATCGTCAATAGGTGGCCGTGAACGTTACAATTCACTATCAGTTTTTCGTCCCATTCGATAATCTAGACACACAGCAGAACGGCCATAAGGTGCCCGAGGCAGCAATAGACCCATGGAGACAAGTCGGCTGGGGACGATGTATTGAATCGGGACGCAATTTGAGTGATCCATCGTCATTAGGAGGCCCTGAACGTTACAATTCACTATCAGTTTTTTGTCCCATTCGATAATCTAGACTCACAGCAGAACGGCCATAAGGTGCCCGAGGCAGCAATAGAATCATGAAGGACGATGTATTGAATCAGGACGCAATTAGAGTGATCCATCGTCATTAGGTGGCCCTGAACGTTACAATTCACTATCAGTTTTTCGTCCCATTCGATAATCTAGACTCACAGCAGAACGGCCATAAGGAGCCCGAGGCAGCAATCGACCCATGGAGACAAGTCTGCTGGAGGACGATGTATTGAATCGGGACGCAATTTGAGTGATCCATCGTCATTAGGAGGCCCTGAACGTTACAATTCACTATCAGTTTTTAGTCCCATTCGATAATCTAGACTCACAGCAGAACGGCCATAAGGTGCCCGAGGCAGCAATAGACCCATGGAGTCAAGTCGGCTGGAGGACGATGTATTGAATCGGGACGCAATTTGAGTGATACATCGTCATTAGGAGGCCCTGAACGTTACAATTCACTATCAGTTTTTTGTCCCATTCGATAATCTAGACTCACAGCAGAACGGCCATAAGGTGCCCGAGGCAGCAATAGACCCATGGAGTCAAGTCGGCTGGAGGACGATGTATTGAATCGGGACGCAATTTGAGTGATCCATCGTCATTAGGAGGCCCTGAACGTTACAATTCACTATCAGTTTTTCGTCCCATTCGATAATCTAGACTCACAGCTGAACGGCCATAAGGTGCCCTAGGCAGCAATAGACCCATGGAGACAAGTCTGCTGGAGGACGATGTATTGAATCGGGACGCAATTTGAGTGATCCATCGTCATTAGGAGGCCCTGAACGTTACAATTCACTATCAGTTTTTTGTCCCATTCGATAATCTAGACTCACAGCAGAACGGCCATAAGGTGCCCGAGGCAGCAATAGACCCATGGAGTCAAGTCGGCTGGAGGACGATGTATTGAATCTGGACGCAATTTGAGTATCCATCGTCATTAGGTGGCCCTAAACGTTACAATTCACTATCAGTTTTTTGTCCCATTCGATAATCTAGACTCACAGCAGAACGGCCATAAGGTGCCCGAGGCAGCAATAGACCCATGGAGTCAAGTCGGCTGGAGGACGATGTATTGAATCGGGACGCAATTTGAGTGATCCATCGTCATTAGGTGGCCCTGAGCGTTACAATTCACTATCAGTTATTCGTCCGATTCGAAAATCTTTGACTCACAGCAGAACGGCCATAAGGTGCCCGAGGCAGCAATAGACCCATGGAGACAAGTCTGCAGGAGGACGATGTATTGAATCGGGACGCAATTTGAGAGATCCATCGTCAATAGGTGGCCGTGAACGTTACAATTCACTATCAGTTTTTCGTCCCATTCGATAATCTAGACTCACAGCAGAACGGCCATAAGGTGCCCGAGGCAGCAATAGACCCATGGAGACAAATCGGCTGGGGACGATGTATTGAATCGGGACGCAATTTGAGTGATCCATCGTCATTAGGAGGCCCTGAACGTTACAATTCACTATCAGTTTTTTGTCCCATTCGATAATCTAGACTCACAGCAGAACGGCCATAAGGTGCCCGAGGCAGCAATAGAATCATGAAGGACGATGTATTGAATCAGGACGCAATTTGAGTGATCCATCGTCATTAGGTGGCCCTGAACGTTACTATTCACTATCAGTTTTTCGTCCCATTCGATAATCTAGACTCACAGCAGATGGGCCATAAGGGGCCCGAGGCAGCAATAGACCCATGGAGACAAGTCGGCTGGGGACGATGTAATGAATCGGGACGCAATTTGAGTGATCCATCGTCATTAGGTGGCCCTGAACGTTACAATTCACTATCAGTTTTCGTCCAATTCGATAATCTAGATTCACAGCAGAACGCCCATAAGGTGCCCGAGGCAGCAATAGACCCATGGAGTCAACTCGGCTGGAGGACGATGTATTGAATCGGGACGCAATTTGCGTGGTCCATCGTCATTAGGTGGCCTTGAATGTTACAATTCACTATCAGTTTTTCGTCCGATTCGAAAATCTTTGACTCACAGCAGAACGGCCATTAGGTGCCCGAGGCAGCAATCGACCCATGGAGACAAGTCTGCTGGAGGACGATGTATTGAATCGGGACGCAATTTGAGTGATCCATCGTCATTAGGAGGCCCTGAACGTTACAATTCACTATCAGTTTTTCGTCCCATTCGATAATCTAGACTCACAGCAGAACGGCCATAAGGAGCCCGAGGCAGCAATAGACCCATGGAGTCAAGTCGTCTGGAGGACGATGTATTGAATCGGGACGCAATTTGAGTGATCCATCGTCATTAGGTGGCCCTGAACGTTACAATTCACTATCAGTTTTTCGTCCCATTCGATAATCTAGACTCACAGCTGAACGGCCATAAGGTGCCCGAGGCAGCAATAGACCCATGGAGACAAGTCTGCTGGAGGACGATGTATTGAATCGGGACGCAATTTGAGTGATCCATCGTCATTAGGAGGCCCTGAACGTTACAATTCACTATCAGTTTTTTGACCCATTCGATAATCTAGACTCACAGCAGAACGGCCATAAGGTGCCCGAGGCAGCAATAGACCCATGGAGTCAAGTCGGCTGGAGGACGATGTATTGAATCGGGACGCAATTTGAGTGATCCATCGTCATTAGGTGGCCCTGAACGTTACATTTCACTATCAGTTTTTCGTCCGATTCGAAAATCTTTGACTCACAGCAGAACGGCCATAAGGTGCCCGAGGCAGCAATAGACCCATGGAGTCAAGTCGGCTGGAGGACGATGTATTGAATCGGGACGCAATTTGAGTGATCCATCGTCATTAGGTGGCCCTGAACGTAACAATTCACTATCAGTTTTTCGTCCGATTCGAAAATCTTTGACTCACAGCAGAACGGCCATAAGGTGCCCGAGGCAGCAATAGACCCATGGAGACAAGTCTGCTGGAGGACGATGTATTGAATCGGGACGCAATTTGAGTGATCCATCGTCATTAGGAGGCCCTGATCGTTACAATTCACTATCAGTTTTTTGTCCCATTCGATAATCTAGACTCACAGCAGAACGGCCATAATGAACCCGAGGCAGCAATAGACCCATGAAGTCAAGTCTTCTGGAGGACGATGTATTGAATCAGGACGCAATTTGAGTGATCCATCGTCATTAGGTGGCCGTGAACGTTACAATTCACTATCAGTTATTCGTCCCATTCGATAATCTAGACTCACAGCAGAACGGCCATAAGGTGCCCGAGGCAGCAATAGACCCATGGAGTCAAGTCGGCTGGAATACGATGTATTGAATCGGGACGCAATTTGAGTGATCCATCGTCATTAGGAGGCCCTGAACGTTACAATTCACTATCAGTTTTTCGTCCCATTCGATAATCTAGACTCACAGCACAACGGCCATAAGGTGCCCGAGGCAGCAATAGACCCATGGAGACAAGTCTGCTGGAGGACGCTGTATTGAATCGGGACGCAATTTGAGTGATCCATCGTCATTAGGTGGCCCTGAACGTTACAATTCACTATCAGTTTTTCGTCCCATTCGATAATCTAGATTCACAGCAGAACGGCCATAAGGTGCCCGAGGCAGCAATAGACCCATGCAGTCAACTCGGCTGGAGGACGATGTATTGAATCGGGACGCAATTTGCGTGGTCCATCGTCATTAGGTGGCCCTGAATGTTACAATTCACTATCAGTTTTTCGTCCGATTCGAAAATCTTTGACTCACAGCAAAACGGCCATTAGGTGCCCGAGGCAGCAATCGACCCATGGAGACAAGTCTGCTGGAGGACGATGTATTGAATCTGGACGCAATATGAGTATCCATCGTCATTAGGTGGCCCTGAACGTTACAATTCACTATCAGTTTTTTGTCCCATTCGATAATCTAGACTCACAGCAGAACGGCCATAAGGTGCCCGAGGCAGCAATAGACCCATGGAGTCAAGTCGGCTGGAGGACGATGTATTGAATCGGGACGCAATTTGAGTGATCCATCGTCATTAGGTGGCCCTGAGCGTTACAATTCACTATCAGTTTTTCGTCCGATTCGAAAATCTTTGACTCACAGCAGAACGGCCATAAGGTGCCCGAGGCAGCAATAGACCCATGGAGACAAGTCTGCTGGAGGGCGATGTATTTAATCGGGACGCAATTTGAGTGATCCATGGTCATTAGGAGGCCCTGAACGTTACAATTCACTATCAGTTTTTTGTCCCATTCGATAATCTAGACTCACAGCAGAACGGCCATAAGGTGCCCGAGGCAGCAATAGACCCATGGAGTCAAGTCGGCTGGAGGACGATGTATTGAATCGGGACGCAATTTGAGTGATCCATCTTCATTAGGAGGCCCTGAACGTTACAATTCACTATCAGTTTTTCGTCCCATTCGAAAATCTAGACTCACAGCAGAACGGCCATAAGGTGCCCGAGGCAGCAATAGACCCATGGAGTCAAGTCGGCTGGAGGACGATGTATTGAATCGGGACGCAATTTGAGAGATCCATCGTCAATAGGTGGCCGTGAACGTTACAATTCACTATCAGTTTTTCGTCCCATTCGATAATCTAGACTCACAGCAGAACGGCCATAAGGTGCCCGAGGCAGCAATAGACCCATGGAGACAAGTCGGCTGGGGACGATGTATTGAATCGGGACGCAATTTGAGTGATCCATCGTCATTAGGAGGCCCTGAACGTTACAATTCACTATCAGTTTTTTGTCCCATTCTATAATCTAGACTCACAGCAGAACGGCCATAAGGTGCCCGAGGCAGCAATAGAATCATGAAGGACGATGTATTGAATCAGGACGCAATTTGAGTGATCCATCGTCATTAGGTGGCCCTGAACGTTACTATTCACTATCAGTTTTTCGTCCCATTCGATAATCTAGACTCACAGCAGATGGGCCATAAGGGGCCCGAGGCAGCAATAGACCCATGGAGACAAGTCGGCTGGGGACGATGTATTGAATCGGGACGCAATTTGAGTGATCCATCGTCATTAGGTGGCCCTGAACGTTACAATTCACTATCAGTTTTCGTCCAATTCGATAATCTAGATTCACAGCAGAACGGCCATAAGGTGCCCGAGGCAGCAATAGACCCATGGAGTCAACTCGGCTGGAGGACGATGTATTGAATCGGGACGCAATTTGCGTGGTTCATCGTCATTAGGTGGCCTTGAATGTTACAATTCACTATCAGTTTTTCGTCCGATTCGAAAATCTTTGACTCACAGCAGAACGGCCATTAGGTGCCCGAGGCAGCAATCGACCCATGGAGACAAGTCTGCTGGAGGACGATGTATTGAATCGGGACGCAATTTGAGTGATCCATCGTCATTAGGAGGCCCTGAACGTTACAATTCACTATCAGTTTTTCGTCCCATTCGATAATCTAGACTCACAGCAGAACGGCCATAAGGAGCCCGAGGCAGCAATAGACCCATGGAGTCAAGTCGTCTGGAGGACGATGTATTGAATCGGGACGCAATTTGAGTGATCCATCGTCATTAGGTGGCCCTGAACGTTACAATTCACTATCAGTTTTTCGTCCCATTCGATAATCTAGACTCACAGCTGAACGGCCATAAGGTGCCCGAGGCAGCAATAGACCCATGGAGACAAGTCTGCTGGAGGACGATGTATTGAATCGGGACGCAATTTGAGTGATCCATCGTCATTAGGAGGCCCTGAACGTTACCATTCACTATCAGTTTTTTGTCCCATTCGATAATCTAGACTCACAGCAGAACGGCCATAAGGTGCCCGAGGCAGCAATAGACCCATGGAGTCAAGTCGGCTGGAGGACGATGTATTGAATCGGGACGCAATTTGAGTGATCCATCGTCATTAGGTGGCCCTGAACGTTACAATTCACTATCAGTTTTTCGTCCGATTCGAAAATCTTTGACTCACAGCAGAACGGCCATAAGGTGCCCGAGGCAGCAATAGACCCATGGAGACAAGTCTGCTGGAGGACGATGTATTGAATCGGGACGCAATTTGAGTGATCCATCGTCATTAGGAGGCCCTGAACGTTACAATTCACTATCAGTTTTTTGTCCCATTCGATAATCTAGACTCACAGCAGAACGGCCATAAGGTGCCCGAGGCAGCAATAGACCCATGAAGTCAAGTCTTCTGGAGGACGATGTATTGAATCAGGACGCAATTTGAGTGATCCATCGTCATTAGGTGGCCCTGAACGTTACAATTCACTATCAGTTATTCGTCCCATTCGATAATCTAGACTCACAGCAGAACGGCCATAAGGTGCCCGAGGCAGCAATAGACCCATGGAGTCAAGTCGGCTGGAATACGATGTATTGAATCGGGACGCAATTTGAGTGATCCATCGTCATTAGGAGGCCCTGAACGTTACAATTCACTATCAGTTTTTCGTCCCATTCGATAATCTAGACTCACAGCAGAACGGCCATAAGGTGCCCGAGGCAGCAATAGACCCATGGAGACAAGTCTGCTGGAGGACGATGTATTGAATCGGGACGCAATTTGAGTGATCCATCGTCATTAGATGGCCCTGAACGTTACAATTCACTATCAGTTTTTCGTCCCATTCGATAATCTAGATTCACAGCAGAACGGCCATAAGGTGCCCGAGGCAGCAATAGACCCATGCAGTCAACTCGGCTGGAGGACGATGTATTGAGTCGGGACGCAATTTGCGTGGTCCATCGTCATTAGGTGGCCCTGAATGTTACAATTCACTATCAGTTTTTCGTCCGATTCGAAAATCTTTGACTCACAGCAAAACGGCCATTAGGTGCCCGAGGCAGCAATCGACCCATGGAGACAAGTCTGCTGGAGGACGATGTATTGAATCTGGACGCAATTTGAGTATCCATCGTCATTAGGTGGCCCTGAACGTTACAATTCACTATCAGTTTTTTGTCCCATTCGATAATCTAGACTCACAGCAGAACGGCCATAAGGTGCCCGAGGCAGCAATAGACCCATGGAGTCAAGTCGGCTGGAGGACGATGTATTGAATCGGGACGCAATTTGAGTGATCCATCGTCATTAGGTGGCCCTGAGCGTTACAATTCACTATCAGTTTTTCGTCCGATTCGAAAATCTTTGACTCACAGCAGAACGGCCATAAGGTGCCCGAGGCAGCAATAGACCCATGGAGACAAGTCTGCTGGAGGACGATGTATTTAATCGGGACGCAATTTGAGTGATCCATGGTCATTAGGAGGCCCTGAACGTTACAATTCACTATCAGTTTTTTGTCCCATTCGATAATCTAGACTCACAGCAGAACGGCCATAAGGTGCCCGAGGCAGCAATAGACCCATGGAGTCAAGTCGGCTGGAGGACGATGTATTGAATCGGGACGCAATTTGAGTGATCCATCTTCATTAGGAAGCCCTGAACGTTACAATTCACTATCAGTTTTTCGTCCCATTCGAAAATCTAGACTCACAGCAGAACGGCCATAAGGTGCCCGAGGCAGCAATAGACCCATGGAGTCAAGTCGGCTGGAGGACGATGTATTGAATCGGGACGCAATTTGAGAGATCCATCGTCAATAGGTGGCCGTGAACGTTACAATTCACTATCAGTTTTTCGTCCCATTCGATAATCTAGACTCACAGCAGAACGGCCATAAGGTGCCCGAGGCAGCAATAGACCCATGGAGACAAGTCGGCTGGGGACGATGTATTGAATCGGGACGCAATTTGAGTGATCCATCGTCATTAGGAGGCCCTGAACGTTACAATTCACTATCAGTTTTTTGTCCCATTCGATAATCTAGACTCACAGCAGAACGGCCATAAGGTGCCCGAGGCAGCAATAGAATCATGAAGGACGATGTATTGAATCAGGACGCAATTTGAGTGATCCATCGTCATTAGGTGGCCCTGAACGTTACTATTCACTATCAGTTTTTCGTCCCATTCGATAATCTAGACTCACAGCAGATGGGCCATAAGGGGCCCGAGGCAGCAATAGACCCATGGAGACAAGTCGGCTGGGGACGATGTATTGAATCGGGACGCAATTTGAGTGATCCATCGTCATTAGGTGGCCCTGAACGTTACAATTCACTATCAGTTTTCGTCCAATTCGATAATCTAGATTCACAGCAGAACGCCCATAAGGTGCCCGAGGCAGCAATAGACCCATGGAGTCAACTCGGCTGGAGGACGATGTATTGAATCGGGACGCAATTTGCGTGGTCCATCGTCATTAGGTGGCCTTGAATGTTACAATTCACTATCAGTTTTTCGTCCGATTCGAAAATCTTTGACTCACAGCAGAACGGCCATTAGGTGCCCGAGGCAGCAATCGACCCATGGAGACAAGTCTGCTGGAGGACGATGTATTGAATCGGGACGCAATTTGAGTGATCCATCGTCATTAGGAGGCCCTGAACGTTACAATTCACTATCAGTTTTTCGTCCCATTCGATAATCTAGACTCACAGCAGAACGGCCATAAGGAGCCCGAGGCAGCAATAGACCCATGGAGTCAAGTCGTCTGGAGGACGATGTATTGAATCGGGACGCAATTTGAGTGATCCATCGTCATTAGGTGGCCCTGAACGTTACAATTCACTATCAGTTTTTCGTCCCATTCGATAATCTAGACTCACAGCTGAACGGCCATAAGGTGCCCGAGGCAGCAATAGACCCATGGAGACAAGTCTGCTGGAGGACGATGTATTGAATCGGGACGCAATTTGAGTGATCCATCGTCATTAGGAGGCCCTGAACGTTACAATTCACTATCAGTTTTTTGTCCCATTCGATAATCTAGACTCACAGCAGAACGGCCATAAGGTGCCCGAGGCAGCAATAGACCCATGGAGTCAAGTCGGCTGGAGGACGATGTATTGAATCGGGACGCAATTTGAGTGATCCATCGTCATTAGGAGGCCCTGAACGTTACAATTCACTATCAGTTTTTCGTCCGATTCGAAAATCTTTGACTCACAGCAGAACGGCCATAAGGTGCCCGAGGCAGCAATAGACCCATGGAGACAAGTCTGCTGGAGGACGATGTATTGAATCTGGACGCAGTTTGAGTGATCCATCGTCATTAGGAGGCCCTGAACGTTACAATTCACTATCAGTTTTTTGTCCCCTTCGATAATCTAGACTCACAGCAGAACGGCCATAAGGTGCCCGAGGCAGCAATAGACCCATGGAGTCAAGTCGGCTGGAGGACGATGTATTGAATCGGGACGCAATTTGAGTGATCCATCGTCATTAGGTGGCCCTGAACGTAACAATTCACTATCAGTTTTTCGTCCGATTCGAAAATCTTTGACTCACAGCAGAACGGCCATAAGGTGCCCGAGGCAGCAATAGACCCATGGAGACAAGTCTGCTGGAGGACGATGTATTGAATCGGGACGCAATTTGAGTGATCCATCGTCATTAGGAGGCCCTGATCGTTACAATTCACTATCAGTTTTTTGTCCCATTCGATAATCTAGACTCACAGCAGAACGGCCATAATGTGCCCGAGGCAGCAATAGACCCATGAAGTCAAGTCTTCTGGAGGACGATGTATTGAATCAGGACGCAATTTGAGTGATCCATCGTCATTAGGTGGCCGTGAACGTTACAATTCACTATCAGTTATTCGTCCCATTCGATAATCTAGACTCACAGCAGAACGGCCATAAGGTGCCCGAGGCAGCAATAGACCCATGGAGTCAAGTCGGCTGGAATACGATGTATTGAATCGGGACGCAATTTGAGTGATCCATCGTCATTAGGAGGCCCTGAACGTTACAATTCACTATCAGTTTTTCGTCCCATTCGATAATCTAGACTCACAGCAGAACGGCCATAAGGTGCCCGAGGCAGCAATAGACCCATGGAGACAAGTCTGCTGGAGGACGCTGTATTGAATCGGGACGCAATTTGAGTGATCCATCGTCATTAGGTGGCCCTGAACGTTACAATTCACTATCAGTTTTTCGTCCCATTCGATAATCTAGATTCACAGCAGAACGGCCATAAGGTGCCCGAGGCAGCAATAGACCCATGCAGTCAACTCGGCTGGAGGACGATGTATTGAATCGGGACGCAATTTGCGTGGTCCATCGTCATTAGGTGGCCCTGAATGTTACAATTCACTATCAGTTTTTCGTCCGATTCGAAAATCTTTGACTCACAGCAAAACGGCCATTAGGTGCCCGAGGCAGCAATCGACCCATGGAGACAAGTCTGCTGGAGGACGATGTATTGAATCTGGACGCAATATGAGTATCCATCGTCATTAGGTGGCCCTGAACGTTACAATTCACTATCAGTTTTTTGTCCCATTCGATAATCTAGACTCACAGCAGAACGGCCATAAGGTGCCCGAGGCAGCAATAGACCCATGGAGTCAAGTCGGCTGGAGGACGATGTATTGAATCGGGACGCAATTTGAGTGATCCATCGTCATTAGGTGGCCCTGAGCGTTACAATTCACTATCAGTTTTTCGTCCGATTCGAAAATCTTTGACTCACAGCAGAACGGCCATAAGGTGCCCGAGGCAGCAATAGACCCATGGAGACAAGTCTGCTGGAGGGCGATGTATTTAATCGGGACGCAATTTGAGTGATCCATGGTCATTAGGAGGCCCTGAACGTTACAATTCACTATCAGTTTTTTGTCCCATTCGATAATCTAGACTCACAGCAGAACGGCCATAAGGTGCCCGAGGCAGCAATAGACCCATGGAGTCAAGTCGGCTGGAGGACGATGTATTGAATCGGGACGCAATTTGAGTGATCCATCTTCATTAGGAGGCCCTGAACGTTACAATTCACTATCAGTTTTTCGTCCCATTCGAAAATCTAGACTCACAGCAGAACGGCCATAAGGTGCCCGAGGCAGCAATAGACCCATGGAGTCAAGTCGGCTGGAGGACGATGTATTGAATCGGGACGCAATTTGAGAGATCCATCGTCAATAGGTGGCCGTGAACGTTACAATTCACTATCAGTTTTTCGTCCCATTCGATAATCTAGACTCACAGCAGAACGGCCATAAGGTGCCCGAGGCAGCAATAGACCCATGGAGACAAGTCGGCTGGGGACGATGTATTGAATCGGGACGCAATTTGAGTGATCCATCGTCATTAGGAGGCCCTGAACGTTACAATTCACTATCAGTTTTTTGTCCCATTCTATAATCTAGACTCACAGCAGAACGGCCATAAGGTGCCCGAGGCAGCAATAGAATCATGAAGGACGATGTATTGAATCAGGACGCAATTTGAGTGATCCATCGTCATTAGGTGGCCCTGAACGTTACTATTCACTATCAGTTTTTCGTCCCATTCGATAATCTAGACTCACAGCAGATGGGCCATAAGGGGCCCGAGGCAGCAATAGACCCATGGAGACAAGTCGGCTGGGGACGATGTATTGAATCGGGACGCAATTTGAGTGATCCATCGTCATTAGGTGGCCCTGAACGTTACAATTCACTATCAGTTTTCGTCCAATTCGATAATCTAGATTCACAGCAGAACGCCCATAAGGTGCCCGAGGCAGCAATAGACCCATGGAGTCAACTCGGCTGGAGGACGATGTATTGAATCGGGACGCAATTTGCGTGGTTCATCGTCATTAGGTGGCCTTGAATGTTACAATTCACTATCAGTTTTTCGTCCGATTCGAAAATCTTTGACTCACAGCAGAACGGCCATTAGGTGCCCGAGGCAGCAATCGACCCATGGAGACAAGTCTGCTGGAGGACGATGTATTGAATCGGGACGCAATTTGAGTGATCCATCGTCATTAGGAGGCCCTGAACGTTACAATTCACTATCAGTTTTTCGTCCCATTCGATAATCTAGACTCACAGCAGAACGGCCATAAGGAGCCCGAGGCAGCAATAGACCCATGGAGTCAAGTCGTCTGGAGGACGATGTATTGAATCGGGACGCAATTTGAGTGATCCATCGTCATTAGGTGGCCCTGAACGTTACAATTCACTATCAGTTTTTCGTCCCATTCGATAATCTAGACTCACAGCTGAACGGCCATAAGGTGCCCGAGGCAGCAATAGACCCATGGAGACAAGTCTGCTGGAGGACGATGTATTGAATCGGGACGCAATTTGAGTGATCCATCGTCATTAGGAGGCCCTGAACGTTACCATTCACTATCAGTTTTTTGTCCCATTCGATAATCTAGACTCACAGCAGAACGGCCATAAGGTGCCCGAGGCAGCAATAGACCCATGGAGTCAAGTCGGCTGGAGGACGATGTATTGAATCGGGACGCAATTTGAGTGATCCATCGTCATTAGGTGGCCCTGAACGTTACAATTCACTATCAGTTTTTCGTCCGATTCGAAAATCTTTGACTCACAGCAGAACGGCCATAAGGTGCCCGAGGCAGCAATAGACCCATGGAGACAAGTCTGCTGGAGGACGATGTATTGAATCGGGACGCAATTTGAGTGATCCATCGTCATTAGGAGGCCCTGAACGTTACAATTCACTATCAGTTTTTTGTCCCATTCGATAATCTAGACTCACAGCAGAACGGCCATAAGGTGCCCGAGGCAGCAATAGACCCATGAAGTCAAGTCTTCTGGAGGACGATGTATTGAATCAGGACGCAATTTGAGTGATCCATCGTCATTAGGTGGCCCTGAACGTTACAATTCACTATCAGTTATTCGTCCCATTCGATAATCTAGACTCACAGCAGAACGGCCATAAGGTGCCCGAGGCAGCAATAGACCCATGGAGTCAAGTCGGCTGGAATACGATGTATTGAATCGGGACGCAATTTGAGTGATCCATCGTCATTAGGAGGCCCTGAACGTTACAATTCACTATCAGTTTTTCGTCCCATTCGATAATCTAGACTCACAGCAGAACGGCCATAAGGTGCCCGAGGCAGCAATAGACCCATGGAGACAAGTCTGCTGGAGGACGATGTATTGAATCGGGACGCAATTTGAGTGATCCATCGTCATTAGATGGCCCTGAACGTTACAATTCACTATCAGTTTTTCGTCCCATTCGATAATCTAGATTCACAGCAGAACGGCCATAAGGTGCCCGAGGCAGCAATAGACCCATGCAGTCAACTCGGCTGGAGGACGATGTATTGAGTCGGGACGCAATTTGCGTGGTCCATCGTCATTAGGTGGCCCTGAATGTTACAATTCACTATCAGTTTTTCGTCCGATTCGAAAATCTTTGACTCACAGCAAAACGGCCATTAGGTGCCCGAGGCAGCAATCGACCCATGGAGACAAGTCTGCTGGAGGACGATGTATTGAATCTGGACGCAATTTGAGTATCCATCGTCATTAGGTGGCCCTGAACGTTACAATTCACTATCAGTTTTTTGTCCCATTCGATAATCTAGACTCACAGCAGAACGGCCATAAGGTGCCCGAGGCAGCAATAGACCCATGGAGTCAAGTCGGCTGGAGGACGATGTATTGAATCGGGACGCAATTTGAGTGATCCATCGTCATTAGGTGGCCCTGAGCGTTACAATTCACTATCAGTTTTTCGTCCGATTCGAAAATCTTTGACTCACAGCAGAACGGCCATAAGGTGCCCGAGGCAGCAATAGACCCATGGAGACAAGTCTGCTGGAGGACGATGTATTTAATCGGGACGCAATTTGAGTGATCCATGGTCATTAGGAGGCCCTGAACGTTACAATTCACTATCAGTTTTTTGTCCCATTCGATAATCTAGACTCACAGCAGAACGGCCATAAGGTGCCCGAGGCAGCAATAGACCCATGGAGTCAAGTCGGCTGGAGGACGATGTATTGAATCGGGACGCAATTTGAGTGATCCATCTTCATTAGGAAGCCCTGAACGTTACAATTCACTATCAGTTTTTCGTCCCATTCGAAAATCTAGACTCACAGCAGAACGGCCATAAGGTGCCCGAGGCAGCAATAGACCCATGGAGTCAAGTCGGCTGGAGGACGATGTATTGAATCGGGACGCAATTTGAGAGATCCATCGTCAATAGGTGGCCGTGAACGTTACAATTCACTATCAGTTTTTCGTCCCATTCGATAATCTAGACTCACAGCAGAACGGCCATAAGGTGCCCGAGGCAGCAATAGACCCATGGAGACAAGTCGGCTGGGGACGATGTATTGAATCGGGACGCAATTTGAGTGATCCATCGTCATTAGGAGGCCCTGAACGTTACAATTCACTATCAGTTTTTTGTCCCATTCGATAATCTAGACTCACAGCAGAACGGCCATAAGGTGCCCGAGGCAGCAATAGAATCATGAAGGACGATGTATTGAATCAGGACGCAATTTGAGTGATCCATCGTCATTAGGTGGCCCTGAACGTTACTATTCACTATCAGTTTTTCGTCCCATTCGATAATCTAGACTCACAGCAGATGGGCCATAAGGGGCCCGAGGCAGCAATAGACCCATGGAGACAAGTCGGCTGGGGACGATGTATTGAATCGGGACGCAATTTGAGTGATCCATCGTCATTAGGTGGCCCTGAACGTTACAATTCACTATCAGTTTTCGTCCAATTCGATAATCTAGATTCACAGCAGAACGCCCATAAGGTGCCCGAGGCAGCAATAGACCCATGGAGTCAACTCGGCTGGAGGACGATGTATTGAATCGGGACGCAATTTGCGTGGTCCATCGTCATTAGGTGGCCTTGAATGTTACAATTCACTATCAGTTTTTCGTCCGATTCGAAAATCTTTGACTCACAGCAGAACGGCCATTAGGTGCCCGAGGCAGCAATCGACCCATGGAGACAAGTCTGCTGGAGGACGATGTATTGAATCGGGACGCAATTTGAGTGATCCATCGTCATTAGGAGGCCCTGAACGTTACAATTCACTATCAGTTTTTCGTCCCATTCGATAATCTAGACTCACAGCAGAACGGCCATAAGGAGCCCGAGGCAGCAATAGACCCATGGAGTCAAGTCGTCTGGAGGACGATGTATTGAATCGGGACGCAATTTGAGTGATCCATCGTCATTAGGTGGCCCTGAACGTTACAATTCACTATCAGTTTTTCGTCCCATTCGATAATCTAGACTCACAGCTGAACGGCCATAAGGTGCCCGAGGCAGCAATAGACCCATGGAGACAAGTCTGCTGGAGGACGATGTATTGAATCGGGACGCAATTTGAGTGATCCATCGTCATTAGGAGGCCCTGAACGTTACAATTCACTATCAGTTTTTTGTCCCATTCGATAATCTAGACTCACAGCAGAACGGCCATAAGGTGCCCGAGGCAGCAATAGACCCATGGAGTCAAGTCGGCTGGAGGACGATGTATTGAATCGGGACGCAATTTGAGTGATCCATCGTCATTAGGAGGCCCTGAACGTTACAATTCACTATCAGTTTTTCGTCCGATTCGAAAATCTTTGACTCACAGCAGAACGGCCATAAGGTGCCCGAGGCAGCAATAGACCCATGGAGACAAGTCTGCTGGAGGACGATGTATTGAATCTGGACGCAGTTTGAGTGATCCATCGTCATTAGGAGGCCCTGAACGTTACAATTCACTATCAGTTTTTTGTCCCCTTCGATAATCTAGACTCACAGCAGAACGGCCATAAGGTGCCCGAGGCAGCAATAGACCCATGGAGTCAAGTCGGCTGGAGGACGATGTATTGAATCGGGACGCAATTTGAGTGATCCATCGTCATTAGGTGGCCCTGAACGTAACAATTCACTATCAGTTTTTCGTCCGATTCGAAAATCTTTGACTCACAGCAGAACGGCCATAAGGTGCCCGAGGCAGCAATAGACCCATGGAGACAAGTCTGCTGGAGGACGATGTATTGAATCGGGACGCAATTTGAGTGATCCATCGTCATTAGGAGGCCCTGATCGTTACAATTCACTATCAGTTTTTTGTCCCATTCGATAATCTAGACTCACAGCAGAACGGCCATAATGTGCCCGAGGCAGCAATAGACCCATGAAGTCAAGTCTTCTGGAGGACGATGTATTGAATCAGGACGCAATTTGAGTGATCCATCGTCATTAGGTGGCCGTGAACGTTACAATTCACTATCAGTTATTCGTCCCATTCGATAATCTAGACTCACAGCAGAACGGCCATAAGGTGCCCGAGGCAGCAATAGACCCATGGAGTCAAGTCGGCTGGAATACGATGTATTGAATCGGGACGCAATTTGAGTGATCCATCGTCATTAGGAGGCCCTGAACGTTACAATTCACTATCAGTTTTTCGTCCCATTCGATAATCTAGACTCACAGCAGAACGGCCATAAGGTGCCCGAGGCAGCAATAGACCCATGGAGACAAGTCTGCTGGAGGACGCTGTATTGAATCGGGACGCAATTTGAGTGATCCATCGTCATTAGGTGGCCCTGAACGTTACAATTCACTATCAGTTTTTCGTCCCATTCGATAATCTAGATTCACAGCAGAACGGCCATAAGGTGCCCGAGGCAGCAATAGACCCATGCAGTCAACTCGGCTGGAGGACGATGTATTGAATCGGGACGCAATTTGCGTGGTCCATCGTCATTAGGTGGCCCTGAATGTTACAATTCACTATCAGTTTTTCGTCCGATTCGAAAATCTTTGACTCACAGCAAAACGGCCATTAGGTGCCCGAGGCAGCAATCGACCCATGGAGACAAGTCTGCTGGAGGACGATGTATTGAATCTGGACGCAATATGAGTATCCATCGTCATTAGGTGGCCCTGAACGTTACAATTCACTATCAGTTTTTTGTCCCATTCGATAATCTAGACTCACAGCAGAACGGCCATAAGGTGCCCGAGGCAGCAATAGACCCATGGAGTCAAGTCGGCTGGAGGACGATGTATTGAATCGGGACGCAATTTGAGTGATCCATCGTCATTAGGTGGCCCTGAGCGTTACAATTCACTATCAGTTTTTCGTCCGATTCGAAAATCTTTGACTCACAGCAGAACGGCCATAAGGTGCCCGAGGCAGCAATAGACCCATGGAGACAAGTCTGCTGGAGGGCGATGTATTTAATCGGGACGCAATTTGAGTGATCCATGGTCATTAGGAGGCCCTGAACGTTACAATTCACTATCAGTTTTTTGTCCCATTCGATAATCTAGACTCACAGCAGAACGGCCATAAGGTGCCCGAGGCAGCAATAGACCAATGGAGTCAAGTCGGCTGGAGGACGATGTATTGAATCGGGACGCAATTTGAGTGATCCATCTTCATTAGGAGGCCCTGAACGTTACAATTCACTATCAGTTTTTCGTCCCATTCGAAAATCTAGACTCACAGCAGAACGGCCATAAGGTGCCCGAGGCAGCAATAGACCCATGGAGTCAAGTCGGCTGGAGGACGATGTATTGAATCGGGACGCAATTTGAGAGATCCATCGTCAATAGGTGGCCGTGAACGTTACAATTCACTATCAGTTTTTCGTCCCATTCGATAATCTAGACTCACAGCAGAACGGCCATAAGGTGCCCGAGGCAGCAATAGACCCATGGAGACAAGTCGGCTGGGGACGATGTATTGAATCGGGACGCAATTTGAGTGATCCATCGTCATTAGGAGGCCCTGAACGTTACAATTCACTATCAGTTTTTTGTCCCATTCTATAATCTAGACTCACAGCAGAACGGCCATAAGGTGCCCGAGGCAGCAATAGAATCATGAAGGACGATGTATTGAATCAGGACGCAATTTGAGTGATCCATCGTCATTAGGTGGCCCTGAACGTTACTATTCACTATCAGTTTTTCGTCCCATTCGATAATCTAGACTCACAGCAGATGGGCCATAAGGGGCCCGAGGCAGCAATAGACCCATGGAGACAAGTCGGCTGGGGACGATGTATTGAATCGGGACGCAATTTGAGTGATCCATCGTCATTAGGTGGCCCTGAACGTTACAATTCACTATCAGTTTTCGTCCAATTCGATAATCTAGATTCACAGCAGAACGCCCATAAGGTGCCCGAGGCAGCAATAGACCCATGGAGTCAACTCGGCTGGAGGACGATGTATTGAATCGGGACGCAATTTGCGTGGTTCATCGTCATTAGGTGGCCTTGAATGTTACAATTCACTATCAGTTTTTCGTCCGATTCGAAAATCTTTGACTCACAGCAGAACGGCCATTAGGTGCCCGAGGCAGCAATCGACCCATGGAGACAAGTCTGCTGGAGGACGATGTATTGAATCGGGACGCAATTTGAGTGATCCATCGTCATTAGGAGGCCCTGAACGTTACAATTCACTATCAGTTTTTCGTCCCATTCGATAATCTAGACTCACAGCAGAACGGCCATAAGGAGCCCGAGGCAGCAATAGACCCATGGAGTCAAGTCGTCTGGAGGACGATGTATTGAATCGGGACGCAATTTGAGTGATCCATCGTCATTAGGTGGCCCTGAACGTTACAATTCACTATCAGTTTTTCGTCCCATTCGATAATCTAGACTCACAGCTGAACGGCCATAAGGTGCCCGAGGCAGCAATAGACCCATGGAGACAAGTCTGCTGGAGGACGATGTATTGAATCGGGACGCAATTTGAGTGATCCATCGTCATTAGGAGGCCCTGAACGTTACAATTCACTATCAGTTTTTTGTCCCATTCGATAATCTAGACTCACAGCAGAACGGCCATAAGGTGCCCGAGGCAGCAATAGACCCATGGAGTCAAGTCGGCTGGAGGACGATGTATTGAATCGGGACGCAATTTGAGTGATCCATCGTCATTAGGTGGCCCTGAACGTTACAATTCACTATCAGTTTTTCGTCCGATTCGAAAATCTTTGACTCACAGCAGAACGGCCATAAGGTGCCCGAGGCAGCAATAGACCCATGGAGACAAGTCTGCTGGAGGACGATGTATTTAATCGGGACGCAATTTGAGTGATCCATGGTCATTAGGAGGCCCTGAACGTTACAATTCACTATCAGTTTTTTTTCCCCTTCGATAATCTAGACTCACAGCAGAACGGCCATAAGGTGCCCGAGGCAGCAATAGACTCATGAAGGACGATGTATTGAATCAGGACGCAATTTGAGTGATCCATCGTCATTAGGTGGCCCTGAACGTTACTATTCACTATCAGTTTTTCGTCCCATTCGATAATCTAGACTCACAGCAGAACGGCCATAAGGTGCCCGAGGCAGCAATAGACCCATGGAGTCAAGTCGGCTGGAGGACGATGTATTGAATCGGGACGCAATTTGAGTGATCCATCGTCATTAGGTGGCCCTGAACGTTACAATTCACTATCAGTTTCTCGTCCGATTCGAAAATCTTTGACTCACAGCAGAACGGCCATAAGGTGCCCGAGGCAGCAATAGACCCATGGAGACAAGTCTGCTGGAGGACGATGTATTGAATCGGGACGCAATTTGAGTGATCCATCGTCATTAGGAGGCCCTGAACGTTACAATTCACTATCAGTTTTTTGTCCCATTCGATAATCTAGACTCACAGCAGAACGGCCATAAGGTGCCCGTGGCAGCAATAGACCCATGAAGTCAAGTCTTCTGGAGGACGATGTATTGAATCAGGACGCAATTTGAGTGATCCATCGTCATTAGGTGGCCCTGAACGTTACAATTCACTATCAGTTATTCGTCCCATTCGATAATCTAGACTCACAGCAGAACGGCCATAAGGTGCCCGAGGCAGCAATAGACCCATGGAGTCAAGTCGGCTGGAATACGATGTATTGAATCGGGACGCAATTTGAGTGATCCATCGTCATTAGGAGGCCCTGAACGTTACAATTCACTATCAGTTTTTCGTCCCATTCGATAATCTAGACTCACAGCAGAACGGCCATAAGGTGCCCGAGGCAGCAATAGACCCATGGAGACAAGTCTGCTGGAGGACGATGTATTGAATCGGGACGCAATTTGAGTGATCCATCGTCATTAGGTGGCCCTGAACGTTACAATTCACTATCAGTTTTTCGTCCCATTCGATAATCTAGATTCACAGCAGAACGGCCATAAGGTGCCCGAGGCAGCAATAGACCCATGCAGTCAACTCGGCTGGAGGACGATGTATTGAATCGGGACGCAATTTGCGTGGTCCATCGTCATTAGGTGGCCCTGAATGTTACAATTCACTACCAGTTTTTCGTCCGATTCGAAAATCTTTGACTCACAGCAAAACGGCCATTAGGTGCCCGAGGCAGCAATCGACCCATGGAGACAAGTCTGCTGGAGGACGATGTATTGAATCTGGACGCAATTTGAGTATCCATCGTCATTAGGTGGCCCTGAACGTTACAATTCACTATCAGTTTTTTGTCCCATTCGATAATCTAGACTCACAGCAGAACGGCCATAAGGTGCCCGAGGCAGCAATAGACCCATGGAGTCAAGTCGGCTGGAGGACGATGTATTGAATCGGGACGCAATTTGAGTGATCCATCGTCATTAGGTGGCCCTGAGCGTTACAATTCACTATCAGTTTTTCGTCCGATTCGAAAATCTTTGACTCACAGCAGAACGGCCATAAGGTGCCCGAGGCAGCAATAGACCCATGGAGACAAGTCTGCTGGAGGACGATGTATTGAATCGGGACGCAATTTGAGTGATCCATCGTCATTAGGAGGCCCTGAACGTTACAATTCACTATCAGTTTTTTGTCCCATTCGATAATCTAGACTCACAGCAGAACGGCCATAAGGTGCCCGAGGCAGCAATAGACCCATGGAGTCAAGTCGGCTGGAGGACGATGTATTGAATCGGGACGCAATTTGAGTGATCCATCTTCATTAGGAGGCCCTGAACGTTACAATTCACTATCAGTTTTTCGTCCCATTCGAAAATCTAGACTCACAGCAGAACGGCCATAAGGTGCCCGAGGCAGCAATAGACCCATGGAGTCAAGTCGGCTGGAGGACGATGTATTGAATCGGGACGCAATTTGAGAGATCCATCGTCAATAGGTGGCCGTGAACGTTACAATTCACTATCAGTTTTTCGTCCCATTCGATAATCTAGACTCACAGCAGAACGGCCATAAGGTGCCCGAGGCAGCAATAGACCCATGGAGACAAGTCGGCTGGGGACGATGTATTGAATCGGGACGCAATTTGAGTGATCCATCGTCATTAGGAGGCCCTGAACGTTACAATTCACTATCAGTTTTTTGTCCCATTCGATAATCTAGACTCACAGCAGAACGGCCATAAGGTGCCCGAGGCAGCAATAGCATCATGAAGGACGATGTATTGAATCAGGACGCAATTTGTGTGATCCATCGTCATTAGGTGGCCCTGAACGTTACTATTCACTATCAGTTTTTCGTCCCATTCGATAATCTAGACTCACAGCAGATGGGCCATAAGGGGCCCGAGGCTGCAATAGACCCATGGAGACAAGTCGGCTGGGGACGATGTATTGAATCGGGACGCAATTTGAGTGATCCATCGTCATTAGGTGGCCCTGAACGTTACAATTCACTATCAGTTTTCGTCAAATTCCATAATCTAGATTCACAGCAGAACGCCCATAAGGTGCCCGAGGCAGCAATAGACCCATGGAGTCAACTCGGCTGGAGGACGATGTATTGAATCGGGACGCAATTTGCGTGGTCCATCGTCATTAGGTGGCCTTGAATGTTACAATTCACTATCAGTTTTTCGTCCGATTCGAAAATCTTTGACTCACAGCAGAACGGCCATTAGGTGCCCGAGGCAGCAATCGACCCATGGAGACAAGTCTGCTGGAGGACGATGTATTGAATCGGGACGCAATTTGAGTGATCCATCGTCATTAGGAGGCCCTGAACGTTACAATTCACTATCAGTTTTTCGTCCCATTCGATAATCTAGACTCACAGCAGAACGGCCATAAGGAGCCTGAGGCAGCAATAGACCCATGGAGTCAAGTCGGCTGGAGGACGATGTATTGAATCGGGACGCAATTTGAGTGATCCATCGTCATTAGGTGGCCCTGAACGTTACAATTCACTATCAGTTTTTCGTCCCATTCGATAATCTAGACTCACAGCAGAACGGCCATAAGGTGCCCGAGGCAGCAATAGACCCATGGAGACAAGTCTGCTGGAGGACGATGTATTGAATCGGGACGCAATTTGAGTGATCCATCGTCATTAGGAGGCCCTGAACGTTACAATTCACTATCGGTTTTTTGTCCCATTCGATAATCTAGACTCACAGCAGAACGGCCATAAGGTGCCCGAGGCAGCAATAGACCCATGGAGTCAAGTCGGCTGGAGGACGATGTATTGAATCGGGACGCAATTTGAGTTATCCATCGTCATTAGGTGGCCCTGAACGTTACAATTCACTATCAGTTTTTCGTCCGATTCGAAAATCTTTGACTCACAGCAGAACGGCCATAAGGTGCCCGAGGCAGCAATAGACCCATGGAGACAAGTCTGCTGGAGGACGATGTATTGAATCGGGACGCAATTTGAGTGATCCATCGTCATTAGGAGGCCCTGAACGTTACAATTCACTATCAGTTTTTTGTCCCATTCGATAATCTAGACTCACAGCAGAACGGCCATAAGGTGCCCGAGGCAGCAATAGACCCATGGAGTCAAGTCGGCTGGAGGACGATGTATTGAATCGGGACGCAATTTGCGTGGTCCATCGTCATTAGGTGGCCTTGAATGTTACAATTCACTATCAGTTTTTCGTCCGATTCGAAAATCTTTGACTCACAGCAGAACGGCCATTAGGTGCCCGAGGCAGCAATCGACCCATGGAGACAATCCTGCTGGAGGACGATGTATTGAATCGGGACGCAATTTGAGTGATCCATCGTCATTAGGAGGCCCTGAACGTTACAATTCACTATCAGTTTTTCGTCCCATTCGATAATCTAGACTCACAGCAGAACGGCCATAAGGAGCCCGAGGCAGCAATAGACCCATGGAGTCAAGTCGGCTGGACGACGATGTATTGAATCGGGACGCAATTTGAGTGATCCATCGTCATTAGGTGGCCCTGAACGTTACAATTCACTATGAGTTTTTCGTCCCATTCGATAATCTAGACTCACAGCTGAACGGCCATAAGGTGCCCGAGGCAGCAATAGACCCATGGAGACAAGTCTGCTGGAGGACGATGTATTGAATCGGGACGCAATTTGAGTGATCCATCGTCATTAGGAGGCCCTGAACGTTACAATTCACTATCAGTTTTTTGTCCCATTCGATAATCTAGACTCACAGCAGAACGGCCATAAGGTGCCCGAGGCAGCAATAGACCCATGGAGTCAAGTCGGCTGGAGGACGATGTATTGAATCTGGACGCAATTTGAGTATCCATCGTCATTAGGTGGCCCTGAACGTTACAATTCACTATCAGTTTTTTGTCCCATTCGATAATCTAGACTCACAGCAGAACGGCCATAAGGTGCCCGAGGCAGCAATCGACCCATGGAGACAAGTCTGCTGGAGGACGATGTATTGAATCTGGACGCAATTTGAGTATCCATCGTCATTAGGTGGCCCTGAACGTTACAATTCACTATCAGTTTTTTGTCCCATTCGATAATCTAGACTCACAGCAGAACGGCCATAAGGTGCCCGAGGCAGCAATAGACCCATGGAGACAAGTCGGCTGGGGACGATGTATTGAATCGGGACGCAATTTGAGTGATCCATCGTCATTAGGTGGCCCTGAACGTTACAATTCACTATCAGTTTTCGTCCAATTCGATAATCTAGATTCACAGCAGAACGCCCATAAGGTGCCCGAGGCAGCAATAGACCCATGGAGTCAACTCGGCTGGAGGACGATGTATTGAATCGGGACGCAATTTGCGTGGTCCATCGTCATTAGGTGGCCTTGAATGTTACAATTCACTATCAGTTTTTCGTCCGATTCGAAAATCTTTGACTCACAGCAGAACGGCCATTAGGTGCCCGAGGCAGCAATCGACCCATGGAGACAAGTCTGCTGGAGGACGATGTATTGAATCGGGACGCAATTTGAGTGATCCATCGTCATTAGGAGGCCCTGAACGTTACAATTCACTATCAGTTTTTCGTCCCATTCGATAATCTAGACTCACAGCAGAACGGCCATAAGGAGCCCGGGGCAGCAATAGACCCATGGAGTCAAGTCGTCTGGAGGACGATGTATTGAATCGGGACGCAATTTGAGTGATCCATCGTCATTAGGTGGCCCTGAACGTTACAATTCACTATCAGTTTTTCGTGCCATTCGATAATCTAGACTCACAGCTGAACGGCCATAAGGTGCCCGAGGCAGCAATAGACCCATGGAGTCAAGTCGGCTGGAGGACGATGTATTGAATCGGGACGCAATTTGAGTGATCCATCGTCATTAGGTGGCCCTGAACGTTACAATTCACTATCAGTTTTTCGTCCGATTCGAAAATCTTTGACTCACAGCAGAACGGCCATAAGGTGCCCGAGGCAGCAATAGACCCATGGAGACAAGTCTGCTGGAGGACGATGTATTGAATCGGGACGCAATTTGAGTGATCCATCGTCATTAGGAGGCCCTGAACGTTACAATTCACTATCAGTTTTTTGTCCCATTCGATAATCTAGACTCACAGCAGAACGGCCATAAGGTGCCCGAGGCAGCAATAGACCCATGAAGTCAAGTCTTCTGGAGGACGATGTATTGAATCAGGACGCAATTTGAGTGATCCATCGTCATTAGGTGGCCCTGAACGTTACAATTCACTATCAGTTATTCGTCCCATTCGATAATCTAGACTCACAGCAGAACGGCCATAAGGTGCCCGAGGCAGCAATAGACCCATGGAGTCAAGTCGGCTGGAATACGATGTATTGAATCGGGACGCAATTTGAGTGATCCATCGTCATTAGGAGGCCCTGAACGTTACAATTCACTATCAGTTTTTCGTCCCATTCGATAATCTAGACTCACAGCAGAACGGCCATAAGGTGCCCGAGGCAGCAATAGACCCATGGAGACAAGTCTGCTGGAGGACGATGTATTGAATCGGGACGCAATTTGAGTGATCCACCGTCATTAGGTGGCCCTGAACGTTACAATTCACTATCAGTTTTTCGTCCCATTCGATAATCTAGATTCACAGCAGAACGGCCATAAGGTGCCCGAGGCAGCAATAGACCCATGCAGTCAACTCGGCTGGAGGACGATGTATTGAATCGGGACGCAATTTGCGTGGTCCATCGTCATTAGGTGGCCCTGAATGTTACAATTCACTATCAGTTTTTCGTCCGATTCGAAAATCTTTGACTCACAGCAAAACGGCCATTAGGTGCCCGAGGCAGCAATCGACCCATGGAGACAAGTCTGCTGGAGGACGATGTATTGAATCTGGACGCAATTTGAGTATCCATCGTCATTAGGTGGCCCTGAACGTTACAATTCACTATCAGTTTTTTGTCCCATTCGATAATCTAGACTCACAGCAGAACGGCCATAAGGTGCCCGAGGCAGCAATAGACCCATGGAGTCAAGTCGGCTGGAGGACGATGTATTGAATCGGGACGCAATTTGAGTGATCCATCGTCATTAGGTGGCCCTGAGCGTTACAATTCACTATCAGTTTTTCGTCCGATTCGAAAATCTTTGACTCACAGCAGAACGGCCATAAGGTGCCCGAGGCAGCAATTGACCCATGGAGACAAGTCTGCTGGAGGACGATGTATTTAATCGGGACGCAATTTGAGTGTTCCATGGTCATTAGGAGGCCCTGAACGTTACAATTCACTATCAGTTTTTTGTCCCATTCGATAATCTAGACTCACAGCAGAACGGCCATAAGGTGCCCGAGGCAGCAATAGACCCATGGAGTCAAGTCGGCTGGAGGACGATGTATTGAATCGGGACGCAATTTGAGTGATCCATCTTCATTAGGAGGCCCTGAACGTTACAATTCACTATCAGTTTTTCGTCCCATTCGAAAATCTAGACTCACAGCAGAACGGCCATAAGGTGCCCGAGGCAGCAATAGACCCATGGAGTCAAGTCGGCTGGAGGACGATGTATTGAATCGGGACGCAATTTGAGAGATCCATCGTCAATAGGTGGCCGTGAACGTTACAATTCACTATCAGTTTTTCGTCCCATTCGATAATCTAGACTCACAGCAGAACGGCCATAAGGTGCCCGAGGCAGCAATAGACCCATGGAGACAAGTCGGCTGGGGACGATGTATTGAATCGGGACGCAATTTGAGTGATCCATCGTCATTAGGAGGCCCTGAACGTTACAATTCACTATCAGTTTTTTGTCCCATTCTATAATCTAGACTCACAGCAGAACGGCCATAAGGTGCCCGAGGCAGCAATAGAATCATGAAGGACGATGTATTGAATCAGGACGCAATTTGATTGATCCATCGTCATTAGGTGGCCCTGAACGTTACTATTCACTATCAGTTTTTCGTCCCATTCGATAATCTAGACTCACAGCAGAACGGCCATAAGGTGCCCGAGGCAGCAATAGACCCATGGAGTCAAGTCGGCTGGAGGACGATGTATTGAATCGGGACGCAATTTGAGTGATCCATCGTCATTAGGTGGCCCTGAACGTTACAATTCACTATCAGTTTTTCGTCCGATTCGAAAATCTTTGACTCACAGCAGAACGGCCATAAGGTGCCCGAGGCAGCAATAGACCCATGGAGACAAGTCTGCTGGAGGACGATGTATTGAATCGGGACGCAATTTGAGTGATCCATCGTCATTAGGAGGCCCTGAACGTTACAATTCACTATCAGTTTTTTGTCCCATTCGATAATCTAGACTCACAGCAGAACGGCCATAAGGTGCCCGTGGCAGCAATAGACCCATGAAGTCAAGTCTTCTGGAGGACGATGTATTGAATCAGGACGCAATTTGAGTGATCCATCGTCATTAGGTGGCCCTGAACGTTACAATTCACTATCAGTTATTCGTCCCATTCGATAATCTAGACTCACAGCAGAACGGCCATAAGGTGCCCGAGGCAGCAATAGACCCATGGAGTCGAGTCGGCTGGAATACGATGTATTGAATCGGGACGCAATTTGAGTGATCCATCGTCATTAGGAGGCCCTGAACGTTACAATTCACTATCAGTTTTTCGTCCCATTCGATAATCTAGACTCACAGCAGAACGGCCATAAGGTGCCCGAGGCAGCAATAGACCCATGGAGACAAGTCTGCTGGAGGACGATGTATTGAATCGGGACGCAATTTGAGTGATCCATCGTCATTAGGTGGCCCTGAACGTTACAATTCACTATCAGTTTTTCGTCCCATTCGATAATCTAGATTCACAGCAGAACGGCCATAAGGTGCCCGAGGCAGCAATAGACCCATGCAGCCAACTCGGCTGGAGGACGATGTATTGAATCGGGACGCAATTTGCGTGGTCCATCGTCATTAGGTGGCCCTGAATGTTACAATTCACTATCAGTTTTTCGTCCGATTCGAAAATCTTTGACTCACAGCAAAACGGCCATTAGGTGCCCGAGGCAGAAATCGACCCATGGAGACAAGTCTGCTGGAGGACGATGTATTGAATCTGGACGCAATTTGAGTATCCATCGTCATTAGGTGGCCCTGAACGTCACAATTCACTATCAGTTTTTTGTCCCATTCGATAATCTAGACTCACAGCAGAACGGCCATAAGGTGCCCGAGGCAGCAATAGACCCATGGAGTCAAGTCGGCTGGAGGACGTTGTATTGAATCGGGACGCAATTTGAGTGATCCATCGTCATTAGGTGGCCCTGAGCGTTACAATTCACTATCAGTTTTTCGTCCGATTCGAAAATCTTTGACTCACAGCAGAACGGCCATAAGGTGCCCGAGGCAGCAATAGACCCATGGAGACAAGTCTGCTGGAGGACGATGTATTGAATCGGGACGCAATTTGAGTGATCCATCGTCATTAGGAGGCCCTGAACGTTACAATTCACTATCAGTTTTTTGTCCCATTCGATAATCTAGACTCACAGCAGAACGGCCATAAGGTGCCCGAGGCAGCAATAGACCCATGGAGTCAAGTCGGCTGGAGGACGATGTATTGAATCGGGACGCAATTTGAGTGATCCATCTTCATTAGGAGGCCCTGAACGTTACAATTCACTATCAGTTTTTCGTCCCATTCGAAAATCTAGACTCACAGCAGAACGGCCATAAGGTGCCCGAGGCAGCAATAGACCCATGGAGTCAAGTCGGCTGGAGGACGATGTATTGAATCGGGACGCAATTTGAGAGATCCATCGTCAATAGGTGGCCGTGAACGTTACAATTCACTATCAGTTTTTCGTCCCATTCGATAATCTAGACTCACAGCAGAACGGCCATAAGGTGCCCGAGGCAGCAATAGACCCATGGAGACAAATCGGCTGGGGACGATGTATTGAATCGGGACGCAATTTGAGTGATCCATCGTCATTAGGAGGCCCTGAACGTTACAATTCACTATCAGTTTTTTGTCCCATTCGATAATCTAGACTCACAGCAGAACGGCCATAAGGTGCCCGAGGCAGCAATAGAATCATGAAGGACGATGTATTGAATCAGGACGCAATTTGAGTGATCCATCGTCATTAGGTGGCCCTGAACGTTACTATTCACTATCAGTTTTTCGTCCCATTCGATAATCTAGACTCACAGCAGGTGGGCCATAAGGGGCCCGAGGCAGCAATAGACCCATGGAGACAAGTCGGCTGGGGACGATGTATTGAATCGGGACGCAATTTGAGTGATCCATCGTCATTAGGTGGCCCTGAACGTTACAATTCACTATCAGTTTTCGTCCAATTCGATAATCTAGATTCACAGCAGAACGCCCATAAGGTGCCCGAGGCAGCAATAGACCCATGGAGTCAACTCGGCTGGAGGACGATGTATTGAATCGGGACGCAATTTGCGTGGTCCATCGTCATTAGGTGGCCTTGAATGTTACAATTCACTATCAGTTTTTCGTCCGATTCGAAAATCTTTGACTCACAGCAGAACGGCCATTAGGTGCCCGAGGCAGCAATCGACCCATGGAGACAAGTCTGCTGGAGGACGATGTATTGAATCGGGACGCAATTTGAGTGATCCATCGTCATTAGGAGGCCCTGAACGTTACAATTCAGTATCAGTTTTTCGTCCCATTCGATAATCTAGACTCACAGCAGAACGGCCATAAGGAGCCTGAGGCAGCAATAGACCCATGGAGTCAAGTCGGCTGGAGGACGATGTATTGAATCGGGACGCAATTTGAGTGATCCATCGTCATTAGGTGGCCCTGAACGTTACAATTCACTATCAGTTTTCCGTCCCATTCGATAATCTAGACTCACAGCTGAACGGCCATAAGGTGCCCGAGGCAGCAATAGACCCATGGAGACAAGTCTGCTGGAGGACGATGTATTGAATCGGGACGCAATTTGAGTGATCCATCGTCATTAGGAGGCCCTGAACGTTACAATTCACTATCAGTTTTTTGTCCCATTCGATAATCTAGACTCACAGCAGAACGGCCGTAAGGTGCCCGAGGCAGCAATAGACCCATGGAGTCAAGTCGGCTGGAGGACGATGTATTGAATCGGGACGCAATTTGAGTTATCCATCGTCATTAGGTGGCCCTGAACGTTACAATTCACTATCAGTTTTTCGTCCGATTCGAAAATCTTTGACTCACAGCAGAACGGCCATAAGGTGCCCGAGGCAGCAATAGACCCATGGAGACAAGTCTGCTGGAGGACGATGTATTGAATCGGGACGCAATTTGAGTGATCCATCGTCATTAGGAGGCCCTGAACGTTACAATTCACTATCAGTTTTTTGTCCCATTCGATAATCTAGACTCACAGCAGAACGGCCATAAGGTGCCCGAGGCAGCAATAGACCCATGGAGTCAAGTCGGCTGGAGGACGATGTATTGAATCGGGACGCAATTTGCGTGGTCCATCGTCATTAGGTGGCCTTGAATGTTACAATTCACTATCAGTTTTTCGTCCGATTCGAAAATCTTTGACTCACAGCAGAACGGCCATTAGGTGCCCGAGGCAGCAATCGACCCATGGAGACAAGTCTGCTGGAGGACGATGTATTGAATCGGGACGCAATTTGAGTGATCCATCGTCATTAGGAGGCCCTGAACGTTACAATTCACTATCAGTTTTTCGTCCCATTCGATAATCTAGACTCACAGCAGAACGGCCATAAGGAGCCCGAGGCAGCAATAGACCCATGGAGTCAAGTCGGCTGGACGACGATGTATTGAATCGGGACGCAATTTGAGTGATCCATCGTCATTAGGTGGCCCTGAACGTTACAATTCACTATCAGTTTTTCGTCCCATTCGATAATCTAGACTCACAGCTGAACGGCCATAAGGTGCCCGAGGCAGCAATAGACCCATGGAGACAAGTCTGCTGGAGGACGATGTATTGAATCGGGACGCAATTTGAGTGATCCATCGTCATTAGGAGGCCCTGAACGTTACAATTCACTATCAGTTTTTTGTCCCATTCGATAATCTAGACTCACAGCAGAACGGCCATAAGGTGCCCGAGGCAGCAATAGACCCATGGAGTCAAGTCGGCTGGAGGACGATGTATTGAATCTGGACGCAATTTGAGTATCCATCGTCATTAGGTGGCCCTGAACGTTACAATTCACTATCAGTTTTTTGTCCCATTCGATAATCTAGACTCACAGCAGAACGGCCATAAGGTGCCCGAGGCAGCAATCGACCCATGGAGACAAGTCTGCTGGAGGACGATGTATTGAATCTGGACGCAATTTGAGTATCCATCGTCATTAGGTGGCCCTGAACGTTACAATTCACTATCAGTTTTTTGTCCCATTCGATAATCTAGACTCACAGCAGAACGGCCATAAGGTGCCCGAGGCAGCAATAGACCCATGGAGTCAAGTCGGCTGGAGGACGATGTATTGAATCGGGACGCAATTTGAGTGATCCATCGTCATTAGGTGGCCCTGAGCGTTACAATTCACTATCAGTTTTTTGTCCGATTCGAAAATCTTTGACTCACAGCAGAACGGCCATAAGGTGCCCGAGGCAGCAATAGACCCATGGAGACAAGTCTGCTGGAGGACGATGTATTGAATCGGGACGCAATTTGAGTGATCCATCGTCATTAGGAGGCCCTGAACGTTACAATTCACTATCAGTTTTTTGTCCCATTCGATAATCTAGACTCACAGCAGAACGGCCATAAGGTGCCCGAGGCAGCAATAGACCCATGGAGTCAAGTCGGCTGGAGGACGATGTATTGAATCGGGACGCAATTTGAGTGATCCATCTTCATTAGGAGGCCCTGAACTTTACAATTCACTATCAGTTTTTCGTCCCATTCGAAAATCTAGACTCACAGCAGAACGGCCATAAGGTGCCCGAGGCAGCAATAGACCCATGGAGTCAAGTCGGCTGGAGGACGATGTATTGAATCGGGACGCAATTTGAGAGATCCATCGTCAATAGGTGGCCGTGAACGTTACAATTCACTATCAGTTTTTCGTCCCATTCGATAATCTAGACTCACAGCAGAACGGCCATAAGGTGCCCGAGGCAGCAATAGACCCATGGAGACAAGTCGGCTGGGGACGATGTATTGAATCGGGACGCAATTTGAGTGATCCATCGTCATTAGGAGGCCCTGAACGTTACAATTCACTATCAGTTTTTTGTCCCATTCGATACTCTAGACTCACAGCAGAACGGCCATAAGGTGCCCGAGGCAGCAATAGAATCATGAAGGACGATGTATTGAATCAGGACGCAATTTGAGTGATCCATCGTCATTAGGTGGCCCTGAACGTTACTATTCACTATCAGTTTTTCGTCCCATTCGATAATCTAGACTCACAGCAGATGGGCCATAAGGGGCCCGAGGCAGCAATAGACCCATGGAGACAAGTCGGCTGGGGACGATGTATTGAATCGGGACGCAATTTGAGTGATCCATCGTCATTAGGTGGCCCTGAACGTTACAATTCACTATCAGGTTTCGTCCAATTCGATAATCTAGATTCACAGCAGAACGCCCATAAGGTGCCCGAGGCAGCAATAGACCCATGGAGTCAACTCGGCTGGAGGACGATGTATTGAATCGGGACGCAATTTGCGTGGTCCATCGTCATTAGGTGGCCTTGAATGTTACAATTCACTATCAGTTTTTCGTCCGATTCGAAAATCTTTGACTCACAGCAGAACGGCCATTAGGTGCCCGAGGCAGCAATCGACCCACGGAGACAAGTCTGCTGGAGGACGATGTATTGAATCGGGACGCAATTTGAGTGATCCATCGTCATTAGGAGGCCCTGAACGTTACAATTCACTATCAGTTTTTCGTCCCATTCGATAATCTAGACTCACAGCAGAACGGCCATAAGGAGCCCGAGGCAGCAATAGACCCATGGAGTCAAGTCGGCTGGAGGACGATGTATTGAATCGGGACGCAATTTGAGTGATCCATCGTCATTAGGTGGCCCTGAACGTTACAATTCACTATCAGTTTTTCGTCCCATTCGATAATCTAGACTCACAGCTGAACGGCCATAAGGTGCCCGAGGCAGCAATAGACCCATGGAGACAAGTCTGCTGGAGGACGATGTATTGAATCGGGACGCAATTTGAGTGATCCATCGTCATTAGGAGGCCCAGAACGTTACAATTCACTATCAGTTTTTTGTCCCATTCGATAATCTAGACTCACAGCAGAACGGCCATAAGGTGCCCGAGGCAGCAATAGACCCATGGAGTCAAGTCGGCTGGAGGACGATGTATTGAATCGGGACGCAATTTGAGTGATCCATCGTCATTAGGTGGCCCTGAACGTTACAATTCACTATCAGTTTTTCGTCCGATTCGAAAATCTTTGACTCACAGCAGAACGGCCATAAGGTGCCCGAGGCAGCAATAGACCCATGGAGACAAGTCTGCTGGAGGACGATGTATTGAATCGGGACGCAATTTGAGTGATCCATCGTCATTAGGAGGCCCTGAACGTTACAATTCACTATCAGTTTTTTGTCCCATTCGATAATCTAGACTCACAGCAGAACGGCCATAAGGTGCCCGAGGCAGCAATAGACCCATGGAGTCAAGTCGGCTGGAAGACGATGTATTGAATCTGGACGCAATTTGAGTATCCATCGTCATTAGGTGGCCCTGAACGTTACAATTCACTATCAGTTTTTTGTCCCATTCGATAATCTAGACTCACAGCAGAACGGCCATAAGGTGCCCGAGGCAGCAATCGACCCATGGAGACAAGTCTGCTGGAGGACGATGTACTGAATCTGGACGCAATTTGAGTATCCATCGTCATTAGGTGGCCCTGAACGTTACAATTCACTACCTGTTTTTTGTCCCATTCGATAATCTAGACTCACAGCAGAACGGCCATAAGGTGCCCGAGGCAGCAATAGACCCATGGAGTCAAGTCGGCTGGAGGACGATGTATTGAATCGGGACGCAATTTGAGTGATCCATCGTCATTAGGTGGCCCTGAGCGTTACAATTCACTATCAGTTTTTCGTCCGATTCGAAAATCTTTGACTCACAGCAGAACGGCCATAAGGTGCCCGAGGCAGCAATAGACCCATGGAGACAAGTCTGCTGGAGGACGATGTATTGAATCGGGACGCAATTTGAGTGATCCATCGTCATTAGGAGGCCCTGAACGTTACAATTCACTATCAGTTTTTTGTCCCATTCGATAATCTAGACTCACAGCAGAACGGCCATAAGGTGCCCGAGGCAGCAATAGACCCATGGAGTCAAGTCGGCTGGAGGACGATGTATTGAATCGGGACGCAATTTGAGTGATCCATCTTCATTAGGAGGCCCTGAACTTTACAATTCACTATCAGTTTTTCGTCCCATTCGAAAATCTAGACTCACAGCAGAACGGCCATAAGGTGCCCGAGGCAGCAATAGACCCATGGAGTCAAGTCGGCTGGAGGACGATGTATTGAATCGGGACGCAATTTGAGAGATCCATCGTCAATAGGTGGCCGTGAACGTTACAATTCACTATCAGTTTTTCGTCCCATTCGATAATCTAGACTCACAGCAGAACGGCCATAAGGTGCCCGAGGCAGCAATAGACCCATGGAGACAAGTCGGCTGGGGACGATGTATTGAATCGGGACGCAATTTGAGTGATCCATCGTCATTAGGAGGCCCTGAACGTTACAATTCACTATCAGTTTTTTGTCCCATTCGATAATCTAGACTCACAGCAGAACGGCCATAAGGTGCCCGAGGCAGCAATAGAATCATGAAGGACGATGTATTGAATCAGGACGCAATTTGAGTGATCCATCGTCATTAGGTGGCCCTGAACGTTACTATTCACTATCAGTTTTTCGTCCCATTCGATAATCTAGACTCACAGCAGATGGGCCATAAGGGGCCCGAGGCAGCAATAGACCCATGGAGACAAGTCGGCTGGGGACGATGTATTGAATCGGGACGCAATTTGAGTGATCCATCGTCATTAGGTGGCCCTGAACGTTACAATTCACTATCAGGTTTCGTCCAATTCGATAATCTAGATTCACAGCAGAACGCCCATAAGGTGCCCGAGGCAGCAATAGACCCATGGAGTCAACTCGGCTGGAGGACGATGTATTGAATCGGGACGCAATTTGCGTGGTCCATCGTCATTAGGTGGCCTTGAATGTTACAATTCACTATCAGTTTTTCGTCCGATTCGAAAATCTTTGACTCACAGCAGAACGGCCATTAGGTGCCCGAGGCAGCAATCGACCCACGGAGACAAGTCTGCTGGAGGACGATGTATTGAATCGGGACGCAATTTGAGTGATCCATCGTCATTAGGAGGCCCTGAACGTTACAATTCACTATCAGTTTTTCGTCCCATTCGATAATCTAGACTCACAGCAGAACGGCCATAAGGAGCCCGAGGCAGCAATAGACCCATGGAGTCAAGTCGGCTGGAGGACGATGTATTGAATCGGGACGCAATTTGAGTGATCCATCGTCATTAGGTGGCCCTGAACGTTACAATTCACTATCAGTTTTTCGTCCCATTCGATAATCTAGACTCACAGCTGAACGGCCATAAGGTGCCCGAGGCAGCAATAGACCCATGGAGACAAGTCTGCTGGAGGACGATGTATTGAATCGGGACGCAATTTGAGTGATCCATCGTCATTAGGAGGCCCTGAACGTTACAATTCACTATCAGTTTTTTGTCCCATTCGATAATCTAGACTCACAGCAGAACGGCCATAAGGTGCCCGAGGCAGCAATAGACCCATGGAGTCAAGTCGGCTGGAGGACGATGTATTGAATCGGGACGCAATTTGAGTGATCCATCGTCATTAGGTGGCCCTGAACGTTACAATTCACTATCAGTTTTTCGTCCGATTCGAAAATCTTTGACTCACAGCAGAACGGCCATAAGGTGCCCGAGGCAGCAATAGACCCATGGAGACAAGTCTGCTGGAGGACGATGTATTGAATCGGGACGCAATTTGAGTGATCCATCGTCATTAGGAGGCCCTGAACGTTACAATTCACTATCAGTTTTTCGTCCCATTCGATAATCTAGACTCACAGCAGAACGGCCATAAGGAGCCCGAGGCAGCAATAGACCCATGGAGTCAAGTCGGCTGGACGACGATGTATTGAATCGGGACGCAATTTGAGTGATCCATCGTCATTAGGTGGCCCTGAACGTTACAATTCACTATCAGTTTTTCGTCCCATTCGATAATCTAGACTCACAGCTGAACGGCCATAAGGTGCCCGAGGCAGCAATAGACCCATGGAGACAAGTCTGCTGGAGGACGATGTATTGAATCGGGACGCAATTTGAGTGATCCATCGTCATTAGGAGGCCCTGAACGTTACAATTCACTATCAGTTTTTTGTCCCATTCGATAATCTAGACTCACAGCAGAACGGCCATAAGGTGCCCGAGGCAGCAATAGACCCATGGAGTCAAGTCGGCTATAGGACGATGTATTGAATCTGGACGCAATTTGAGTATCCATCGTCATTAGGTGGCCCTGAACGTTACAATTCACTATCAGTTTTTTGTCCCATTCGATAATCTAGACTCACAGCAGAACGGCCATAAGGTGCCCGAGGCAGCAATCGACCCATGGAGACAAGTCTGCTGGAGGACGATGTATTGAATCTGGACGCAATTTGAGTATCCATCGTCATTAGGTGGCCCTGAACGTTACAATTCACTACCTGTTTTTTGTCCCATTCGATAATCTAGACTCACAGCAGAACGGCCATAAGGTGCCCGAGGCAGCAATAGACCCATGGAGTCAAGTCGGCTGGAGGACGATGTATTGAATCGGGACGCAATTTGAGTGATCCATCGTCATTAGGTGGCCCTGAGCGTTACAATTCACTATCAGTTTTTCGTCCGATTCGAAAATCTTTGACTCACAGCAGAACGGCCATAAGGTGCCCGAGGCAGCAATAGACCCATGGAGACAAGTCTGCTGGAGGACGATGTATTGAATCGGGACGCAAGTTGAGTGATCCATCGTCATTAGGAGGCCCTGAACGTTACAATTCACTATCAGTTTTTTGTCCCATTCGATAATCTAGACTCACAGCAGAACGGCCATAAGGTGCCCGAGGCAGCAATAGACCCATGGAGTCAAGTCGGCTGGAGGACGATGTATTGAATCGGGACGCAATTTGAGTGATCCATCTTCATTAGGAGGCCCTGAACGTTACAATTCACTATCAGTTTTTCGTCCCATTCGAAAATCTAGACTCACAGCAGAACGGCCATAAGGTGCCCGAGGCAGCAATAGACCCATGGAGTCAAGTCGGCTGGAGGACGATGTATTGAATCGGGACGCAATTTGAGAGATCCATCGTCAATAGGTGGCCGTGAACGTTACAATTCACTATCAGTTTTTCGTCCCATTCGATAATCTAGACTCACAGCAGAACGGCCATAAAGTGCCCGAGGCAGCAATAGACCCATGGAGACAAGTCGGCTGGGGACGATGTATTGAATCGGGACGCAATTTGAGTGATCCATCGTCATTAGGAGGCCCTGAACGTTACAATTCACTATCAGTTTTTTGTCCCATTCGATAATCTAGACTCACAGCAGAACGGCCATAAGGTGCCCGAGGCAGCAATAGAATCATGAAGGACGATGTATTGAATCAGGACGCAATTTGAGTGATCCATCGTCATTAGGTGGCCCTGAACGTTACTATTCACTATCAGTTTTTCGTCCCATTCGATAATCTAGACTCACAGCAGATGGGCCATAAGGGGCCCGAGGCAGCAATAGACCCATGGAGACAAGTCGGCTGGGGACGATGTATTGAATCGGGACGCAATTTGAGTGATCCATCGTCATTAGGTGGCCCTGAACGTTACAATTCACTATCAGTTTTCGTCCAATTCGATAATCTAGATTCACAGCAGAACGCCCATAAGGTGCCCGAGGCAGCAATAGACCCATGGAGTCAACTCGGCTGGAGGACGATGTATTGAATCGGGACGCAATTTACGTGGTCCATCGTCATTAGGTGGCCTTGAATGTTACAATTCACTATCAGTTTTTCGTCCGATTCGAAAATCTTTGACTCACAGCAGAACGGCCATTAGGTGCCCGAGGCAGCAATCGACCCATGGAGACAAGTCTGCTGGAGGACGATGTATTGAATCGGGACGCAATTTGAGTGATCCATCGTCATTAGGAGGCCCTGAACGTTACAATTCACTATCAGTTTTTCGTCCCATTCGATAATCTAGACTCACAGCAGAACGGCCATAAGGAGCCTGAGGCAGCAATAGACCCATGGAGTCAAGTCGGCTGGAGGACGATGTATTGAATCGGGACGCAATTTGAGTGATCCATCGTCATTAGGTGGCCCTGAACGTTACAATTCACTATCAGTTTTTCGTCCCATTCGATAATCTAGACTCACAGCTGAACGGCCATAAGGTGCCCGAGGCAGCAATAGACCCATGGAGACAAGTCTGCTGGAGGACGATGTATTGAATCGGGACGCAATTTGAGTGATCCATCGTCATTAGGAGGCCCTGAACGTTACAATTCACTATCAGTTTTTTGTCCCATTCGATAATCTAGACTCACAGCAGAACGGCCATAAGGTGCCCGAGGCAGCAATAGACCCATGGAGTCAAGTCGGCTGGAGGACGATGTATTGAATCGGGACGCAATTTGAGTTATCCATCGTCATTAGGTGGCCCTGAACGTTACAATTCACTATCAGTTTTTCGTCCGATTCGAAAATCTTTGACTCACAGCAGAACGGCCATAAGGTTCCCGAGGCAGCAATAGACCCATGGAGACAAGTCTGCTGGAGGACGATGTATTGAATCGGGACGCAATTTGAGTGATCCATCGTCATTAGGAGGCCCTGAACGTTACAATTCACTATCAGTTTTTTGTCCCATTCGATAATCTAGACTCACAGCAGAACGGCCATAAGGTGCCCGAGGCAGCAATAGACCCATGGAGTCAAGTCGGCTGGAGGACGATGTATTGAATCGGGACGCAATTTGCGTGGTCCATCGTCATTAGGTGGCCTTGAATGTTACAATTCACTATCAGTTTTTCGTCCGATTCGAAAATCTTTGACTCACAGCAGAACGGCCATTAGGTGCCCGAGGCAGCAATCGACCCATGGAGACAAGTCTGCTGGAGGACGATGTATTGAATCGGGACGCAATTTGAGTGATCCATCGTCATTAGGAGGCCTTGAACGTTACAATTCACTATCAGTTTTTCGTCCCATTCGATAATCTAGACTCACAGCAGAACGGCCATAAGGAGCCCGAGGCAGCAATAGACCCATGGAGTCAAGTCGGCTGGACGACGATGTATTGAATCGGGACGCAATTTGAGTGATCCATCGTCATTAGGTGGCCCTGAACGTTACAATTCACTATCAGTTTTTCGTCCCATTCGATAATCTAGACTCACAGCTGAACGGCCATAAGGTGCCCGAGGCAGCAATAGACCCATGGAGACAAGTCTGCTGGAGGACGATGTATTGAATCGGGACGCAATTTGAGTGATCCATCGTCATTAGGAGGCCCTGAACGTTACAATTCACTATCAGTTTTTTGTCCCATTCGATAATCTAGACTCACAGCAGAACGGCCATAAGGTGCCCGAGGCAGCAATAGACCCATGGAGTCAAGTCGGCTGGAGGACGATGTATTGAATCTGGACGCAATTTGAGTATCCATCGTCATTAGGTGGCCCTGAACGTTACAATTCACTATCAGTTTTTTGTCCCATTCGATAATCTAGACTCACAGCAGAACGGCCATAAGGTGCCCGAGGCAGCAATCGACCCATGGAGACAAGTCTGCTGGAGGACGATGTATTGAATCTGGACGCAATTTGAGTATCCATCTTCATTAGGTGGCCCTGAACGTTACAATTCACTATCAGTTTTTTGTCCCATTCGATAATCTAGACTCACAGCAGAACGGCCATAAGGTGCCCGAGGCAGCAATAGACCCATGGAGTCAAGTCGGCTGGAGGACGATGTATTGAATCGGGACGCAATTTGAGTGATCCATCGTCATTAGGTGGCCCTGAGCGTTACAATTCACTATCAGTTTTTCGTCCGATTCGAAAATCTTTGACTCACAGCAGAACGGCCATAAGGTGCCCGAGGCAGCAATAGACCCATGGAGACAAGTCTGCTGGAGGACGATGTATTGAATCGGGACGCAATTTGAGTGATCCATCGTCATTAGGAGGCCCTGAACGTTACAATTCACTATCAGTTTTTTGTCCCATTCGATAATCTAGACTCACAGCAGAACGGCCATAAGGTGCCCGAGGCAGCAATAGACCCATGGAGTCAAGTCGGCTGGAGGACGATGTATTGAATCGGGACGCAATTTGAGTGATCCATCTTCATTAGGAGGCCCTGAACTTTACAATTCACTATCAGTTTTTCGTCCCATTCGAAAATCTAGACTCACAGCAGAATGGCCATAAGGTGCCCGAGGCTGCAATAGACCCATGGAGTCAAGTCGGCTGGAGGACGATGTATTGAATCGGGACGCAATTTGAGAGATCCATCGTCAATAGGTGGCCGTGAACGTTACAATTCACTATCAGTTTTTCGTCCCATTCGATAATCTAGACTCACAGCAGAACGGCCATAAGGTGCCCGAGGCAGCAATAGACCCATGGAGACAAGTCGGCTGGGGACGATGTATTGAATCGGGACGCAATTTGAGTGATCCATCGTCATTAGGAGGCCCTGAACGTTACAATTCACTATCAGTTTTTTGTCCCATTCGATAATCTAGACTCACAGCAGAACGGCCATAAGGTGCCCGAGGCAGCAATAGAATCATGAAGGACGATGTATTGAATCAGGACGCAATTTGAGTGATCCATCGTCATTAGGTGGCCCTGAACGTTACTATTCACTATCAGTTTTTCGTCCCATTCGATAATCTAGACTCACAGCAGATGGGCCATAAGGGGCCCGAGGCAGCAATAGACCCATGGAGACAAGTCGGCTGGGGACGATGTATTGAATCGGGACGCAATTTGAGTGATCCATCGTCATTAGGTGGCCCTGAACGTTACAATTCACTATCAGGTTTCGTCCAATTCGATAATCTAGATTCACAGCAGAACGCCCATAAGGTGCCCGAGGCAGCAATAGACCCATGGAGTCAACTCGGCTGGAGGACGATGTATTGAATCGGGACGCAATTTGCGTGGTCCATCGTCATTAGGTGGCCTTGAATGTTACAATTCACTATCAGTTTTTCGTCCGATTCGAAAATCTTTGACTCACAGCAGAACGGCCATTAGGTGCCCGAGGCAGCAATCGACCCACGGAGACAAGTCTGCTGGAGGACGATGTATTGAATCGGGACGCAATTTGAGTGATCCATCGTCATTAGGAGGCCCTGAACGTTACAATTCACTATCAGTTTTTCGTCCCATTCGATAATCTAGACTCACAGCAGAACGGCCATAAGGAGCCCGAGGCAGCAATAGACCCATGGAGTCAAGTCGGCTGGAGGACGATGTATTGAATCGGGACGCAATTTGAGTGATCCATCGTCATTAGGTGGCCCTGAACGTTACAATTCACTATCAGTTTTTCGTCCCATTCGATAATCTAGACTCACAGCTGAACGGCCATAAGGTGCCCGAGACAGCAATAGACCCATGGAGACAAGTCTGCTGGAGGACGATGTATTGAATCGGGACGCAATTTGAGTGATCCATCGTCATTAGGAGGCCCTGAACGTTACAATTCACTATCAGTTTTTTGTCCCATTCGATAATCTAGACTCACAGCAGAACGGCCATAAGGTGCCCGAGGCAGCAATAGACCCATGGAGTCAAGTCGGCTGGAGGACGATGTATTGAATCGGGACGCAATTTGAGTGATCCATCGTCATTAGGTGGCCCTGAACGTTACAATTCACTATCAGTTTTTCGTCCGATTCGAAAATCTTTGACTCACAGCAGAACGGCCATAAGGTGCCCGAGGCAGCAATAGACCCATGGAGACAAGTCTGCTGGAGGACGATGTATTGAATCGGGACGCAATTTGAGTGATCCATCGTCATTAGGAGGCCCTGAACGTTACAATTCACTATCAGTTTTTCGTCCCATTCGATAATCTAGACTCACAGCAGAACGGCCATAAGGAGCCCGAGGCAGCAATAGACCCATGGAGTCAAGTCGGCTGGACGACGATGTATTGAATCGGGACGCAATTTGAGTGATCCATCGTCATTAGGTGGCCCTGAACGTTACAATTCACTATCAGTTTTTCGTCCCATTCGATAATCTAGACTCACAGCTGAACGGCCATAAGGTGCCCGAGGCAGCAATAGACCCATGGAGACAAGTCTGCTGGAGGACGATGTATTGAATCGGGACGCAATTTGAGTGATCCATCGTCATTAGGAGGCCCTGAACGTTACAATTCACTATCAGTTTTTTGTCCCATTCGATAATCTAGACTCACAGCAGAACGGCCATAAGGTGCCCGAGGCAGCAATAGACCCATGGAGTCAAGTCGGCTGGAGGACGATGTATTGAATCTGGACGCAATTTGAGTATCCATCGTCATTAGGTGGCCCTGAACGTTACAATTCACTATCAGTTTTTTGTCCCATTCGATAATCTAGACTCACAGCAGAACGGCCATAAGGTGCCCGAGGCAGCAATCGACCCATGGAGACAAGTCTGCTGGAGGACGATGTATTGAATCTGGACGCAATTTGAGTATCCATCGTCATTAGGTGGCCCTGAACGTTACAATTCACTACCTGTTTTTTGGGCCATTCGATAATCTAGACTCACAGCAGAACGGCCATAAGGTGCCCGAGGCAGCAATAGACCCATGGAGTCAAGTCGGCTGGAGGACGATGTATTGAATCGGGACGCAATTTGAGTGATCCATCGTCATTAGGAGGCCCTGAACGTTACAATTCACTATCAGTTTTTTGTCCCATTCGATAATCTAGACTCACAGCAGAACGGCCATAAGGTGCCCGAGGCAGCAATAGACCCATGGAGTCAAGTCGGCTGGAGGACGATGTATTGAATCGGGACGCAATTTGAGTGATCCATCTTCATTAGGAGGCCCTGAACTTTACAATTCACTATCAGTTTTTCGTCCCATTCGAAAATCTAGACTCACAGCAGAACGGCCATAAGGTGCCCGAGGCAGCAATAGACCCATGGAGTCAAGTCGGCTGGAGGACGATGTATTGAATCGGGACGCAATTTGAGAGATCCATCGTCAATAGGTGGCCGTGAACGTTACAATTCACTATCAGTTTTTCGTCCCATTCGATAATCTAGACTCACAGCAGAACGGCCATAAGGTGCCCGAGGCAGCAATAGACCCATGGAGACAAGTCGGCTGGGGACGATGTATTGAATCGGGACGCAATTTGAGTGATCCATCGTCATTAGGAGGCCCTGAACGTTACAATTCACTATCAGTTTTTTGTCCCATTCGATAATCTAGACTCACAGCAGAACGGCCATAAGGTGCCCGAGGCAGCAATAGAATCATGAAGGACGATGTATTGAATCAGGACGCAATTTGAGTGATCCATCGTCATTAGGTGGCCCTGAACGTTACTATTCACTATCAGTTTTTCGTCCCATTCGATAATCTAGACTCACAGCAGATGGGCCATAAGGGGCCCGAGGCAGCAATAGACCCATGGTGACAAGTCGGCTGGGGACGATGTATTGAATCGGGACGCAATTTGAGTGATCCATCGTCATTAGGTGGCCCTGAACGTTACAATTCACTATCAGGTTTCGTCCAATTCGATAATCTAGATTCACAGCAGAACGCCCATAAGGTGCCCGAGGCAGCAATAGACCCATGGAGTCAAGTCGGCTGGAGGACGATGTATTGAATCGGGACGCAATTTGCGGTGTCCATCGTCATTAGGTGGCCTTGAATGTTACAATTCACTATCAGTTTTTCGTCCGATTCGAAAATCTTTGACTCACAGCAGAACGGCCATTAGGTGCCCGAGGCAGCAATCGACCCACGGAGACAAGTCTGCTGGAGGACGATGTATTGAATCGGGACGCAATTTGAGTGATCCATCGTCATTAGGAGGCCCTGAACGTTACAATTCACTATCAGTTTTTCGTCCCATTCGATAATCTAGACTCACAGCAGAACGGCCATAAGGAGCCCGAGGCAGCAATAGACCCATGGAGTCAAGTCGGCTGGAGGACGATGTATTGAATCGGGACGCAATTTGAGTGATCCATCGTCATTAGGTGGCCCTGAACGTTACAATTCACTATCAGTTTTTCGTCCCATTCGATAATCTAGACTCACAGCTGAACGGCCATAAGGTGCCCGAGGCAGCAATAGACCCATGGAGACAAGTCTGCTGGAGGACGATGTATTGAATCGGGACGCAATTTGAGTGATCCATCGTCATTAGGAGGCCCTGAACGTTACAATTCACTATCAGTTTTTTGTCCCATTCGATAATCTAGACTCACAGCAGAACGGCCATAAGGTGCCCGAGGCAGCAATAGACCCATGGAGTCAAGTCGGCTGGAGGACGATGTATTGAATCGGGACGCAATTTGAGTGATCCATCGTCATTAGGTGGCCCTGAACGTTACAATTCACTATCAGTTTTTCGTCCGATTCGAAAATCTTTGACTCACAGCAGAACGGCCATAAGGTGCCCGAGGCAGCAATAGACCCATGGAGACAAGTCTGCTGGAGGACGATGTATTGAATCGGGACGCAATTTGAGTGATCCATCGTCATTAGGAGGCCCTGAACGTTACAATTCACTATCAGTTTTTTGTCCCATTCGATAATCTAGACTCACAGCAGAACGGCCATAAGGTGCCCGAGGCAGCAATAGACCCATGGAGTCAAGTCGGCTGGAGGACGATGTATTGATTCGGGACGCAATTTGCGTGGTCCATCGTCATTAGGTGGCCTTGAATGTTACAATTCACTATCAGTTTTTCGTCCGATTCGAAAATCTTTGACTCACAGCAGAACGGCCATTAGGTGCCCGAGGCAGCAATCGACCCATGGAGACAAGTCTGCTGGAGGACGATGTATTGAATCGGGACGCAATTTGAGTGATCCATCGTCATTAGGAGGCCCTGAACGTTACAATTCACTATCAGTTTTTCGTCCCATTCGATAATCTAGACTCACAGCTGAACGGCCATAAGGTGCCCGAGGCAGCAATAGACCCATGGAGACAAGTCTGCTGGAGGACGATGTATTGAATCGGGACGCAATTTGAGTGATCCATCGTCATTAGGAGGCCCTGAACGTTACAATTCACTATCAGTTTTTTGTCCCATTCGATAATCTAGACTCACAGCAGAACGGCCATAAGGTGCCCGAGGCAGCAATAGACCCATGGAGTCAAGTCGGCTGGAGGACGATGTATTGAATCGGGACGCAATTTGAGTTATCCATCGTCATTAGGTGGCCCTGAACGTTACAATTCACTATCAGTTTTTCGTCCGATTCGAAAATCTTTGACTCACAGCAGAACGGCCATAAGGTGCCCGAGGCAGCAATAGACCCATGGAGACAAGTCTGCTGGAGGACGATGTATTGAATCGGGACGCAATTTGAGTGATCCATCGTCATTAGGAGGCCCTGAACGTTACAATTCACTATCAGTTTTTTGTCCCATTCGATAATCTAGACTCACAGCAGAACGGCCATAAGGTGCCCGAGGCAGCAATAGACCCATGGAGTCAAGTCGGCTGGAGGACGATGTATTGAATCGGGACGCAATTTGCGTGGTCCATCGTCATTAGGTGGCCTTGAATGTTACAATTCACTATCAGTTTTTCGTCCGATTCGAAAATCTTTGACTCACAGCAGAACGGCCATTAGGTGCCCGAGGCAGCAATCGACCCATGGAGACAAGTCTGCTGGAGGACGATGTATTGAATCGGGACGCAATTTGAGTGATCCATCGTCATTAGGAGGCCCTGAACGTTACAATTCACTATCAGTTTTTCGTCCCATTCGATAATCTAGACTCACAGCAGAACGGCCATAAGGAGCCCGAGGCAGCAATAGACCCATGGAGTCAAGTCGGCTGGACGACGATGTATTGAATCGGGACGCAATTTGAGTGATCCATCGTCATTAGGTGGCCCTGAACGTTACAATTCACTATGAGTTTTTCGTCCCATTCGATAATCTAGACTCACAGCTGAACGGCCATAAGGTGCCCGAGGCAGCAATAGACCCATGGAGACAAGTCTGCTGGAGGACGATGTATTGAATCGGGACGCAATTTGAGTGATCCATCGTCATTAGGAGGCCCTGAACGTTACAATTCACTATCAGTTTTTTGTCCCATTCGATAATCTAGACTCACAGCAGAACGGCCATAAGGTGCCCGAGGCAGCAATAGACCCATGGAGTCAAGTCGGCTGGAGGACGATGTATTGAATCTGGACGCAATTTGAGTATCCATCGTCATTAGGTGGCCCTGAACGTTACAATTCACTATCAGTTTTTTGTCCCATTCGATAATCTAGACTCACAGCAGAACGGCCATAAGGTGCCCGAGGCAGCAATCGACCCATGGAGACAAGTCTGCTGGAGGACGATGTATTGAATCTGGACGCAATTTGAGTATCCATCGTCATTAGGTGGCCCTGAACGTTACAATTCACTATCAGTTTTTTGTCCCATTCGATAATCTAGACTCACAGCAGAACGGCCATAAGGTGCCCGAGGCAGCAATAGACCCATGGAGACAAGTCGGCTGGGGACGATGTATTGAATCGGGACGCAATTTGAGTGATCCATCGTCATTAGGTGGCCCTGAACGTTACAATTCACTATCAGTTTTCGTCCAATTCGATAATCTAGATTCACAGCAGAACGCCCATAAGGTGCCCGAGGCAGCAATAGACCCATGGAGTCAACTCGGCTGGAGGACGATGTATTGAATCGGGACGCAATTTGCGTGGTCCATCGTCATTAGGTGGCCTTGAATGTTACAATTCACTATCAGTTTTTCGTCCGATTCGAAATTCTTTGACTCACAGCAGAACGGCCATTAGGTGCCCGAGGCAGCAATCGACCCATGGAGACAAGTCTGCTGGAGGACGATGTATTGAATCGGGACGCAATTTGAGTGATCCATCGTCATTAGGAGGCCCTGAACGTTACAATTCACTATCAGTTTTTCCTCCCATTCGATAATCTAGACTCACAGCAGAACGGCCATAAGGAGCCCGAGGCAGCAATAGACCCATGGAGTCAAGTCGTCTGGAGGACGATGTATTGAATCGGGACGCAATTTGAGTGATCCATCGTCATTAGGTGGCCCTGAACGTTACAATTCACTATCAGTTTTTCGTCCCATTCGATAATCTAGACTCACAGCTGAACGGCCATAAGGTGCCCGAGGCAGCAATAGACCCATGGAGACAAGTCTGCTGGAGGACGATGTATTGAATCGGGACGCAATTTGAGTGATCCATCGTCATTAGGAGGCCCTGAACGTTACAATTCACTATCAGTTTTTTGTCCCATTCGATAATCTAGACTCACAGTAGAACGGCCATAAGGTGCCCGAGGCAGCAATAGACCCATGGAGTCAAGTCGGCTGGAGGACGATGTATTGAATCGGGACGCAATTTGAGTGATCCATCGTCATTAGGTGGCCCTGAACGTTACAATTCACTATCAGTTTTTCGTCCGATTCGAAAATCTTTGACTCACAGCAGAACGGCCATAAGGTGCCCGAGGCAGCAATAGACCCATGGAGACAAGTCTGCTGGAGGACGATGTATTGAATCGGGACGCAATTTGAGTGATCCATCGTCATTAGGAGGCCCTGAACGTTACAATTCACTATCAGTTTTTTGTCCCATTCGATAATCTAGACTCACAGCAGAACGGCCATAAGGTGCCCGAAGCAGCAATAGACCCATGAAGTCAAGTCTTCTGGAGGACGATGTATTGAATCAGGACGCAATTTGAGTGATCCATCGTCATTAGGTGGCCCTGAACGTTACAATTCACTATCAGTTATTCGTCCCATTCGATAATCTAGACTCACAGCAGAACGGCCATAAGGTGCCCGAGGCAGCAATAGACCCATGGAGTCAAGTCGGCTGGAATACGATGTATTGAATCGGGACGCAATTTGAGTGATCCATCGTCATTAGGAGGCCCTGAACGTTACAATTCACTATCAGTTTTTCGTCCCATTCGATAATCTAGACTCACAGCAGAACGGCCATAAGGTGCCCGAGGCAGCAATAGACCCATGGAGACAAGTCTGCTGGAGGACGATGTATTGAATCGGGACGCAATTTGAGTGATCCATCGTCATTAGGTGGCCCTGAACGTTACAATTCACTATCAGTTTTTCGTCCCATTCGATAATCTAGATTCACAGCAGAACGGCCATAAGGTGCCCGAGGCAGCAATAGACCCATGCAGTCAACTCGGCTGGAGGACGATGTATTGAATCGGGACGCAATTTGCGTGGTCCATCGTCATTAGGTGGCCCTGAATGTTACAATTCACTATCAGTTTTTCGTCCGATTCGAAAATCTTTGACTCACAGCAAAACGGCCATTAGGTGCCCGAGGCAGCAATCGACCCATGGAGACAAGTCTGCTGGAGGACGATGTATTGAATCTGGACGCAATTTGAGTATCCATCGTCATTAGGTGGCCCTGAACGTTAGAATTCACTATCAGTTTTTTGTCCCATTCGATAATCTAGACTCCAGCAGAACGGCCATAAGGTGCCCGAGGCAGCAATAGACCCATGGAGTCAAGTCGGCTGGAGGACGATGTATTGAATCGGGACGCAATTTGAGTGATCCATCGTCATTAGGTGGCCCTGAGCGTTACAATTCACTATCAGTTTTTCGTCCGATTCGAAAATCTTTGACTCACAGCAGAACGGCCATAAGGTGCCCGAGGCAGCAATAGACCCATGGAGACAAGTCTGCTGGAGGACGATGTATTTAATCGGGACGCAATTTGAGTGTTCCATGGTCATTAGGAGGCCCTGAACGTTACAATTCACTATCAGTTTTTTGTCCCATTCGATAATCTAGACTCACAGCAGAACGGCCATAAGGTGCCCGAAGCAGCAATAGACCCATGGAGTCAAGTCGGCTGGAGGACGATGTATTGAATCGGGACGCAATTTGAGTGATCCATCTTCATTAGGAGGCCCTGAACGTTACAATTCACTATCAGTTTTTCGTCCCATTCGAAAATCTAGACTCACAGCAGAACGGCCATAAGGTGCCCGAGGCAGCAATAGACCCATGGAGTCAAGTCGGCTGGAGGACGATGTATTGAATCGGGACGCAATTTGAGAGATCCATCGTCAATAGGTGGCCGTGAACGTTACAATTCACTATCAGTTTTTCGTCCCATTCGATAATCTAGACTCACAGGAGAACGGCCATAAGGTGCCCGAGGCAGCAATAGACCCATGGAGACAAGTCGGCTGGGGACGATGTATTGAATCGGGACGCAATTTGAGTGATCCATCGTCATTAGGAGGCCCTGAACGTTACAATTCACTATCAGTTGTTTGTCCCATTCTATAATCTAGACTCACAGCAGAACGGCCATAAGGTGCCCGAGGCAGCAATAGAATCATGAAGGACGATGTATTGAATCAGGACGCAATTTGAGTGATCCATCGTCATTAGGTGGCCCTGAACGTTACTATTCACTATCAGTTTTTCGTCCCATTCGATAATCTAGACTCACAGCAGAACGGCCATAAGGTGCCCGAGGCAGCAATAGACCCATGGAGTCAAGTCGGCTGGAGGACGATGTATTGAATCGGGACGCAATTTGAGTGATCCATCGTCATTAGGTGAGCCTGAACGTTACAATTCACTATCAGTTTTTCGTCCGATTCGAAAATCTTTGACTCACAGCAGAACGGCCATAAGGTGCCCGAGGCAGCAATAGACCCATGGAGACAAGTCTGCTGGAGGACGATGTATTGAATCGGGACGCAATTTGAGTGATCCATCGTCATTAGGAGGCCCTGAACGTTACAATTCACTATCAGTTTTTTGTCCCATTCGATAATCTAGACTCACAGCAGAACGGCCATAAGGTGCCTGTGGCAGCAATAGACCCATGAAGTCAAGTCTTCTGGAGGACGATGTATTGAATCAGGACGCAATTTGAGTGATCCATCGTCATTAGGTGGCCCTGAACGTTACAATTCACTATCAGTTATTCGTCCCATTCGATAATCTAGACTCACAGCAGAACGGCCATAAGGTGCCCGAGGCAGCAATAGACCCATGGAGTCAAGTCGGCTGGAATACGATGTATTGAATCGGGACGCAATTTGAGTGATCCATCGTCATTAGGAGGCCCTGAACGTTACAATTCACTATCAGTTTTTCGTCCCATTCGATAATCTAGACTCACAGCAGAACGGCCATAAGGTGCCCGAGGCAGCAATAGACCCATGGAGACAAGTCTGCTGGAGGACGATGTATTGAATCGGGACGCAATTTGAGTGATCCATCGTCATTAGGTGGCCCTGAACGTTACAATTCACTATCAGTTTTTCGTCCCATTCGATAATCTAGATTCACAGCAGAACGGCCATAAGGTGCCCGAGGCAGCAATAGACCCATGCAGTCAACTCGGCTGGAGGACGATGTATTGAATCGGGACGCAATTTGCGTGGTCCATCGTCATTAGGTGGCCCTGAATGTTACAATTCACTATCAGTTTTTCGTCCGATTCGAAAATCTTTGACTCACAGCAAAACGGCCATTAGGTGCCCGAGGCAGCAATCGACCCATGGAGACAAGTCTGCTGGAGGACGATGTATTGAATCTGGACGCAATTTGAGTATCCATCGTCATTAGGTGGCCCTGAACGTTACAATTCACTATCAGTTTTTTGTCCCATTCGATAATCTAGACTCACAGCAGAACGGCCATAAGGTGCCCGAGGCAGCAATAGACCCATGGAGTCAAGTCGGCTGGAGGACGAAGTATTGAATCGGGACGCAATTTGAGTGATCCATCGTCATTAGGTGGCCCTGAGCGTTACAATTCACTATCAGTTTTTCGTCCGATTCGAAAATCTTTGACTCACAGCAGAACGGCCAAAAGGTGCCCGAGGCAGCAATAGACCCATGGAGACAAGTCTGCTGGAGGACGATGTATTGAATCGGGACGCAATTTGAGTGATCCATCGTCATTAGGAGGAACTGAACGTTACAATTCACTATCAGTTTTTTGTCCCATTCGATAATCTAGACTCACAGCAGAACGGCCATAAGGTGCCCGAGGCAGCAATAGACCCATGGAGTCAAGTCGGCTGGAGGACGATGTATTGAATCGGGACGCAATTTGAGTGATCCATTCTCATTAGGAGGCCCTGAACGTTACAATTCACTATCAGTTTTTCGTCCCATTCGAAAATCTAGACTCACAGCAGAACGGCCATAAGGTGCCCGAGGCAGCAATAGACCCATGGAGTCAAGTCGGCTGGAGGACGATGTATTGAATCGGGACGCAATTTGAGAGATCCATCGTCAATAGGTGGCCGTGAACGTTACAATTCACTATCAGTTTTTCGTCCCATTCGATAATCTAGACTCACAGCAGAACGGCCATAAGGTGCCCGAGGCAGCAATAGACCCATGGAGACAAGTCGGCTGGGGACGATGTATTGAATCGGGACGCAATTTGAGTGATCCATCGTCATTAGGAGGCCCTGAACGTTACAATTCACTATCAGTTTTTTGTCCCATTCGATAATCTAGACTCACAGCAGAACGGCCATAAGGTGCCCGAGGCAGCAATAGAATCATGAAGGACGATGTATTGAATCAGGACGCAATTTGAGTGATCCATCGTCATTAGGTGGCCCTGAACGTTACTATTCACTATCAGTTTTTCGTCCCATTCGATAATCTAGACTCACAGCAGATGGGCCATAAGGGGCCCGAGGCAGCAATAGACCCATGGAGACAAGTCGGCTGGGGACGATGTATTGAATCGGGACGCAATTTGAGTGATCCATCGTCATTAGGTGGCCCTGAACGTTACAATTCACTATCAGTTTTCGTCCAATTCGATAATCTAGATTCACAGCAGAACGCCCATAAGGTGCCCGAGGCAGCAATAGACCCATGGAGTCAACTCGGCTGGAGGACGATGTATTGAATCGGGACGCAATTTGCGTGGTCCATCGTCATTAGGTGGCCTTGAATGTTACAATTCACTATCAGTTTTTCGTCCGATTCGAAAATCTTTGACTCACAGCAGAACGGCCATTAGGTGCCCGAGGCAGCAATCGACCCATGGAGACAAGTCTGCTGGAGGACGATGTATTGAATCGGGACGCAATTTGAGTGATCCATCGTCATTAGGAGGCCCTGAACGTTACAATTCACTATCAGTTTTTCGTCCCATTCGATAATCTAGACTCACAGCAGAACGGCCATAAGGAGCCTGAGGCAGCAATAGACCCATGGAGTCAAGTCGGCTGGAGGACGATGTATTGAATCGGGACGCAATTTGAGTGATCCATCGTCATTAGGTGGCCCTGAACGTTACAATTCACTATCAGTTTTTCGTCCCATTCGATAATCTAGACTCACAGCTGAACGGCCATAAGGTGCCCGAGGCAGCAATAGACCCATGGAGACAAGTCTGCTGGAGGACGATGTATTGAATCGGGACGCAATTTGAGTGATCCATCGTCATTAGGAGGCCCTGAACGTTACAATTCACTATCAGTTTTTTGTCCCATTCGATAATCTAGACTCACAGCAGAACGGCCATAAGGTGCCCGAGGCAGCAATAGACCCATGGAGTCAAGTCGGCTGGAGGACGATGTATTGAATCGGGACGCAATTTGAGTTATCCATCGTCATTAGGTGGCCCTGAACGTTACAATTCACTATCAGTTTTTCGTCCGATTCGAAAATCTTTGACTCACAGCAGAACGGCCATAAGGTGCCCGAGGCAGCAATAGACACATGGAGACAAGTCTGCTGGAGGAAGATGTATTGAATCGGGACGCAATTTGAGTGATCCATCGTCATTAGGAGGCCCTGAACGTTACAATTCACTATCAGTTTTTTGTCCCATTCGATAATCTAGACTCACAGCAGAACGGCCATAAGGTGCCCGAGGCAGCAATAGACCCATGGAGTCAAGTCGGCTGGAGGACGATGTATTGAATCGGGACGCAATTTGCGTGGTCCATCGTCATTAGGTGGCCTTGAATGTTACAATTCACTATCAGTTTTTCGTCCGATTCGAAAATCTTTGACTCACAGCAGAACGGCCATTAGGTGCCCGAGGCAGCAATCGACCCATGGAGACAAGTCTGCTGGAGGACGATGTATTGAATCGGGACGGAATTTGAGTGATCCATCGTCATTAGGAGGCCCTGAACGTTACAATTCACTATCAGTTTTTCGTCCCATTCGATAATCTAGACTCACAGCAGAACGGCCATAAGGAGCCCGAGGCAGCAATAGACCCATGGAGTCAAGTCGGCTGGACGACGATGTATTGAATCGGGACGCAATTTGAGTGATCCATCGTCATTAGGTGGCCCTGAACGTTACAATTCACTATCAGTTTTTCGTCCCATTCGATAATCTAGACTCACAGCTGAACGGCCATAAGGTGCCCGAGGCAGCAATAGACCCATGGAGACAAGTCTGCTGGAGGACGATGTATTGAATCGGGACGCAATTTGAGTGATCCATCGTCATTAGGAGGCCCTGAACGTTACAATTCACTATCAGTTTTTTGTCCCATTCGATAATCTAGACTCACAGCAGAACGGCCATAAGGTGCCCGAGGCAGCAATAGACCCATGGAGTCAAGTCGGCTGGAGGACGATGTATTGAATCTGGACGCAATTTGAGTATCCATCGTCATTAGGTGGCCCTGAACGTTACAATTCACTATCAGTTTTTTGTCCCATTCGATAATCTAGACTCACAGCAGAACGGCCATAAGGTGCCCGAGGCAGCAATCGACCCATGGAGACAAGTCTGCTGGAGGACGATGTATTGAATCTGGACGCAATTTGAGTATCCATCGTCATTAGGTGGCCCTGAACGTTACAATTCACTATCAGTTTTTTGTCCCATTCGATAATCTAGACTCACAGCAGAACGGCCATAATGTGCCCGAGGCAGCAATAGACCCATGGAGTCAAGTCGGCTGGAGGACGATGTATTGAATCGGGACGCAATTTGAGTGATCCATCGTCATTAGGTGGCCCTGAGCGTTACAATTCACTATCAGTTTTTCGTCCGATTCGAAAATCTTTGACTCACAGCAGAACGGCCATAAGGTGCCCGAGGCAGCAATAGACCCATGGAGACAAGTCTGCTGGAGGACGATGTATTGAATCGGGACGCAATTTGAGTGATCCATCGTCATTAGGAGGCCCTGAACGTTACAATTCACTATCAGTTTTTTGTCCCATTCGATAATCTAGACTCACAGCAGAACGGCCATAAGGTGCCCGAGGCAGCAATAGACCCATGGAGTCAAGTCGGCTGGAGGACGATGTATTGAATCGGGACGCAATTTGAGTGATCCATCTTCATTAGGAGGCCCTGAACTTTACAATTCACTATCAGTTTTTCGTCCCATTCGAAAATCTAGACTCACAGCAGAACGGCCATAAGGTGCCCGAGGCAGCAATAGACCCATGGAGTCAAGTCGGCTGGAGGACGATGTATTGAATCGGGACGCAATTTGAGAGATCCATCGTCAATAGGTGGCCGTGAACGTTACAATTCACTATCAGTTTTTCGTCCCATTCGATAATCTAGACTCACAGCAGAACGGCCATAAGGTGCCCGAGGCAGCAATAGACCCATGGAGACAAGTCGGCTGGGGACGATGTATTGAATCGGGACGCAATTTGAGTGATCCATCGTCATTAGGAGGCCCTGAACGTTACAATTCACTATCAGTTTTTTGTCCCATTCGATAATCTAGACTCACAGCAGAACGGCCATAAGGTGCCCGAGGCAGCAATAGAATCATGAAGGACGATGTATTGAATCAGGACGCAATTTGAGTGATCCATCGTCATTAGGTGGCCCTGAACGTTACTATTCACTATCAGTTTTTCGTCCCATTCGATAATCTAGACTCACAGCAGATGGGCCATAAGGGGCCCGAGGCAGCAATAGACCCATGGAGACAAGTCGGCTGGGGACGATGTATTGAATCGGGACGCAATTTGAGTGATCCATCGTCATTAGGTGGCCCTGAACGTTACAATTCACTATCAGGTTTCGTCCAATTCGATAATCTAGATTCACAGCAGAACGCCCATAAGGTGCCCGAGGCAGCAATAGACCCATGGAGTCAACTCGGCTGGAGGACGATGTATTGAATCGGGACGCAATTTGCGTGGTCCATCGTCATTAGGTGGCCTTGAATGTTACAATTCACTATCAGTTTTTCGTCCGATTCGAAAATCTTTGACTCACAGCAGAACGGCCATTAGGTGCCCGAGGCAGCAATCGACCCACGGAGACAAGTCTGCTGGAGGACGATGTATTGAATCGGGACGCAATTTGAGTGATCCATCGTCATTAGGAGGCCCTGAACGTTACAATTCACTATCAGTTTTTCGTCCCATTAGATAATCTAGACTCACAGCAGAACGGCCATAAGGAGCCCGAGGCAGCAATAGACCCATGGAGTCAAGTCAGCTGGAGGACGATGTATTGAATCGGGACGCAATTTGAGTGATCCATCGTCATTAGGTGGCCCTGAACGTTACAATTCACTATCAGTTTTTCGTCCCATTCGATAATCTAGACTCACAGCTGAACAGCCATAAGGTGCCCGAGGCAGCAATAGACCCTTGGAGACAAGTCTGCTGGAGGACGATGTATTGAATCGGGACGCAATTTGAGTGATCCATCGTCATTAGGAGGCCCTGAACGTTACAATTCACTATCAGTTTTTTGTCCCATTCGATAATCTAGACTCACAGCAGAACGGCCATAAGGTGCCCGAGGCAGCAATAGACCCATGGAGTCAAGTCGGCTGGAGGACGATGTATTGAATCGGGACGCAATTTGAGTGATCCATCGTCATTAGGTGGCCCTGAACGTTACAATTCACTATCAGTTTTTCGTCCGATTCGAAAATCTTTGACTCACAGCAGAACGGCCATAAGGTGCCCGAGGCAGCAATAGACCCATGGAGACAAGTCTGCTGGAGGACGATGTATTGAATCGGGACGCAATTTGAGTGATCCATCGTCATTAGGAGGCCCTGAACGTTACAATTCACTATCAGTTTTTCGTCCCATTCGATAATCTAGACTCACAGCAGAACGGCCATAAGGAGCCCGAGGCAGCAATAGACCCGTGGAGTCAAGTCGGCTGGACGACGATGTATTGAATCGGGACGCAATTTGAGTGATCCATCGTCATTAGGTGGCCCTGAACGTTACAATTCACTATCAGTTTTTCGTCCCATTCGATAATCTAGACTCGCAGCTGAACGGCCATAAGGTGCCCGAGGCAGCAATAGACCCATGGAGACAAGTCTGCTGGAGGACGATGTATTGAATCGGGACGCAATTTGAGTGATCCATCGTCATTAGGAGGCCCTGAACGTTACAATTCACTATCAGTTTTTTGTCCCATTCGATAATCTAGACTCACAGCAGAACGGCCATAAGGTGCCCGAGGCAGCAATAGACCCATGGAGTCAAGTCGGCTGGAGGACGATGTATTGAATCTGGACGCAATTTGAGTATCCATCGTCATTAGGTGGCCCTGAACGTTACAATTCACTATCAGTTTTTTGTCCCATTCGATAATCTAGACTCACAGCAGAACGGCCATAAGGTGCCCGAGGCAGCAATCGACCCATGGAGACAAGTCTGCTGGAGGACGATGTATTGAATCTGGACGCAATTTGAGTATCCATCGTCATTAGGTGGCCCTGAACGTTACAATTCACTACCAGTTTTTTGTCCCATTCGATAATCTAGACTCACAGCAGAACGGCCATAAGGTGCCCGAGGCAGCAATAGACCCATGGAGTCAAGTCGGCTGGAGGACGATGTATTGAATCGGGACGCAATTTGAGTGATCCATCGTCATTAGGTGGCCCTGAGCGTTACAATTCACTATCAGTTTTTCGTCCGATTCGAAAATCTTTGACTCACAGCAGAACGGCCATAAGGTGCCCGAGGCAGCAATAGACCCATGGAGGCAAGTCTGCTGGAGGACGATGTATTGAATCGGGACGCAATTTGAGTGATCCATCTTCATTAGGAGGCCCTGAACTTTACAATTCACTATCAGTTTTTCGTCCCATTCGAAAATCTAGACTCACAGCAGAACGGCCATAAGGTGCCCGAGGCAGCAATAGACCCATGGAGTCAAGTCGGCTGGAGGACGATGTATTGAATCGGGACGCAATTTGAGAGATCCATCGTCAATAGGTGGCCGTGAACGTTACAATTCACTATCAGTTTTTCGTCCCATTCGATAATCTAGACTCACAGCAGAACGGCCATAAGGTGCCCGAGGCAGCAATAGACCCATGGAGACAAGTCGGCTGGGGACGATGTATTGAATCGGGACGCAATTTGAGTGATCCATCGTCATTAGGAGGCCCTGAACGTTACAATTCACTATCAGTTTTTTGTCCCATTCGATAATCTAGACTCACAGCAGAACGGTCATAAGGTGCCCGAGGCAGCAATAGAATCATGAAGGACGATGTATTGAATCAGGACGCAATTTGAGTGATCCATCGTCATTAGGTGGCCCTGAACGTTACTATTCACTATCAGTTTTTCGTCCCATTCGATAATCTAGACTCACAGCAGATGGGCCATAAGGGGCCCGAGGCAGCAATAGACCCATGGAGACAAGTCGGCTGGGGACGATGTATTGAATCGGGACGCAATTTGAGTGATCCATCGTCATTAGGTGGCCCTGAACGTTACAATTCACTATCAGGTTTCGTCCAATTCGATAATCTAGATTCACAGCAGAACGCCCATAAGGTGCCCGAGGCAGCAATAGACCCATGGAGTCAACTCGGCTGGAGGACGATGTATTGAATCGGGACGCAATTTGCGTGGTCCATCGTCATTAGGTGGCCTTGAATGTTACAATTCACTATCAGTTTTTCGTCCGATTCGAAAATCTTTGACTCACAGCAGAACGGCCATTAGGTGCCCGAGGCAGCAATCGACCCACGGAGACAAGTCTGCTGGAGGACGATGTATTGAATCGGGACGCAATTTGAGTGATCCATCGTCATTAGGAGGCCCTGAACGTTACAATTCACTATCAGTTTTTCGTCCCATTCGATAATCTAGACTCACAGCAGAACGGCCATAAGGAGCCCGAGGCAGCAATAGACCCATGGAGTCAAGTCGGCTGGAGGACGATGTATTGAATCGGGACGCAATTTGAGTGATCCATCGTCATTAGGTGGCCCTGAACGTTACAATTCACTATCAGTTTTTCGTCCCATTCGATAATCTAGACTCACAGCTGAACGGCCATAAGGTGCCCGAGGCAGCAATAGACCCATGGAGACAAGTCTGCTGGAGGACGATGTATTGAATCGGGACGCAATTTGAGTGATCCATCGTCATTAGGAGGCCCTGAACGTTACAATTCACTATCAGTTTTTTGTCCCATTCGATAATCTAGACTCACAGCAGAACGGCCATAAGGTGCCCGAGGCAGCAATAGACCCATGGAGTCAAGTCGGCTGGAGGACGATGTATTGAATCGGGACGCAATTTGAGTGATCCATCGTCATTAGGTGGCCCTGAACGTTACAATTCACTATCAGTTTTTCGTCCGATTCGAAAATCTTTGACTCACAGCAGAACGGCCATAAGGTGCCCGAGGCAGCAATAGACCCATGGAGACAAGTCTGCTGGAGGACGATGTATTGAATCGGGACGCAATTTGAGTGATCCATCGTCATTAGGAGGCCCTGAACGTTACAATTCACTATCAGTTTTTTGTCCCATTCGATAATCTAGACTCACAGCAGAACGGCCATAAGGTGCCCGAGGCAGCAATAGACCCATGGAGTCAAGTCGGCTGGAGGACGATGTATTGAATCGGTACGCAATTTGCGTGGTCCATCGTCATTAGGTGGCCTTGAATGTTACAATTCACTATCAGTTTTTCGTCCCATTCGAAAATCTAGACTCACAGCAGAACGGCCATAAGGTGCCCGAGGCAGCAATAGACCCATGGAGTCAAGTCGGCTGGAGGACGATGTATTGAATCGGGACGCAATTTGAGAGATCCATCGTCAATAGGTGGCCGTGAACGTTACAATTCACTATCAGTTTTTCGTCCCATTCGATAATCTAGACTCACAGCAGAACGGCCATAAGGTGCCCGAGGCAGCAATAGACCCATGGAGACAAGTCGGCTGGGGACGATGTATTGAATCGGGACGCAATTTGAGTGATCCATCGTCATTAGGAGGCCCTGAACGTTACAATTCACTATCAGTTTTTTGTCCCATTCGATAATCTAGACTCACAGCAGAACGGCCATAAGGTGCCCGAGGCAGCAATAGAATCATGAAGGACGATGTATTGAATCGGGACGCAATTTGAGTGATCCATCGTCATTAGGTGGCCCTGAACGTTACTATTCACTATCAGTTTTTCGTCCCATTCGATAATCTAGACTCACAGCAGATGGGCCATAAGGGGCCCGAGGCAGCAATAGACCCATGGAGACAAGTCGGCTGGGGACGATGTATTGAATCGGGACGCAATTTGAGTGATCCATCGTCATTAGGTGGCCCTGAACGTTACAATTCACTATCAGTTTTCGTCCAATTCGATATTCTAGATTCACAGCAGAACGCCCATAAGGTGCCCGAGGCAGCAATAGACCCATGGAGTCAACTCGGCTGGAGGACGATGTATTGAATCGGGACGCAATTTGCGTGGTCCATCGTCATTAGGTGGCCTTGAATGTTACAATTCACTATCAGTTTTTCGTCCGATTCGAAAATCTTTGACTCACAGCAGAACGGCCATTAGGTGCCCGAGGCAGCAATCGACCCATGGAGACAAGTCTGCTGGAGGACGATGTATTGAATCGGGACGCAATTTGAGTGATCCATCGTCATTAGGAGGCCCTGAACGTTACAATTCACTATCAGTTTTTCGTCCCATTCGATAATCTAGACTCACAGCAGAACGGCCATAAGGAGCCCGAGGCAGCAATAGACCCATGGAGTCAAGTCGGCTGGAGGACGATGTATTGAATCGGGACGCAATTTGAGTGATCCATCGTCATTAGGTGGCCCTGAACGTTACAATTCACTATCAGTTTTTCGTCCGATTCGAAAATCTTTGACTCACAGCAGAACGGCCATAAGGTGCCCGAGGCAGCAATAGACCCATGGAGACAAGTCTGCTGGAGGACGATGTATTGAATCGGGACGCAATTTGAGTGATCCATCGTCATTAGGAGGCCCTGAACGTTACAATTCACTATCAGTTTTTTGTCCCATTCGATAATCTAGACTCACAGCAGAACGGCCATAAGGTGCCCGAGGCAGCAATAGACCCATGGAGTCAAGTCGGCTGGAGGACGATGTATTGAATCGGGACGCAATTTGCGTGGTCCATCGTCATTAGGTGGCCTTGAATGTTACAATTCACTATCAGTTTTTCGTCCGATTCGAAAATCTTTGACTCACAGCAGAACGGCCATTAAGTGCCCGAGGCAGCAATCGACCCATGGAGACAAGTCTGCTGGAGGACGATGTATTGAATCGGGACGCAATTTGAGTGATCAATCGTCAATAGGTGGCCGTGAACGTTACAATTCACTATCAGTTTTTCGTCCCATTCGATAATCTAGACTCACAGCAGAACGGCCATAAGGTGCCCGAGGCAGCAATAGACCCATGGAGACAAGTCGGCTGGGGACGATGTATTGAATCGGGACGCAATTTGAGTGATCCATCGTCATTAGGAGGCCCTGAACGTTACAATTCACTACCAGTTTTTTGTCCCATTCGATAATCTAGACTCACAGCAGAACGGCCATAAGGTGCCCGAGGCAGCAATAGAATCATGAAGGACGATGTATTGAATCGGGACGCAATTTGAGTGATCCATCGTCATTAGGTGGCCCTGAACGTTACTATTCACTATCAGTTTTTCGTCCCATTCGATAATCTAGACTCACAGCAGATGGGCCATAAGGGGCCCGAGGCAGCAATAGACCCATGGAGACAAGTCGGCTGGGGACGATGTATTGAATCGGGACGCAATTTGAGTGATCCATCGTCATTAGGTGGCCCTGAACGTTACAATTCACTATCAGTTTTCGTCCAATTCGATAATCTAGATTCACAGCAGAACGCCCATAAGGTGCCCGAGGCAGCAATAGACCCATGGAGTCAAGTCGGCTGGAGGACGATGTATTGAATCGGGACGCAATTTGCGTGGTCCATCGTCATTAGGTGGCCTTGAATGTTACAATTCACTATCAGTTTTTCGTCCGATTCGAAAATCTTTGACTCACAGCAGAACGGCCATTAGGTGCCCGAGGCAGCAATCGACCCATGGAGACAAGTCTGCTGGAGGACGATGTATTGAATCGGGACGCAATTTGAGTGATCCATCGTCATTAGGAGGCCCTGAACGTTACAATTCACTATCAGTTTTTCGTCCCATTCGATAATCTAGACTCACAGCAGAACGGCCATAAGGAGCCCGAGGCAGCAATAGACCCATGGAGTCAAGTCGGCTGGAGGACGATGTATTGAATCGGGACGAAATTTGAGTGATCCATCGTCATTAGGTGGCCCTGAACGTTACAATTCACTATCAGTTTTTCGTCCCATTCGATAATCTAGACTCACAGCTGAACGGCCATAAGGTGCCCGAGGCAGCAATAGACCCATGGAGACAAGTCTGCTGGAGGACGATGTATTGAATCGGGACGCAATTTGAGTGATCCATCGTCATTAGGAGGCCCTGAACGTTACAATTCACTATCAGTTTTTTGTCCCATTCGATAATCTAGACTCACAGCAGAACGGCCATAAGGTGCCCGAGGCAGCAATAGACCCATGGAGTCAAGTCGGCTGGAGGACGATGTATTGAATCGGGACGCAATTTGCGTGGTCCATCGTCATTAGGCGGCCTTGAATGTTACAATTCACTATCAGTTTTTCGTCCGATTCGAAAATCTTTGACTCACAGCAGAACGGCCATTAGGTGCCCGAGGCAGCAATCGACCCATGGAGACAAGTCTGCTGGAGGACGATGTATTGAATCGGGACGCAATTTGAGTGATCCATCGTCATTAGGAGGCCCTGAACGTTACAATTCACTATCAGTTTTTCGTCCCATTCGATAATCTAGACTCACAGCAGAACGGCCATAAGGAGCCCGAGGCAGCAATAGACCCATGGAGTCAAGTCGGCTGGAGGACGATGTATTGAATCGGGACGCAATTTGAGTGATCCACCGTCATTAGGTGGCCCTGAACGTTACAATTCACTATCAGTTTTTCGTCCCATTCGATAATCTAGACTCACAGCTGAACGGCCATAAGGTGCCCGAGGCAGCAATAGACCCATGGAGACAAGTCTGCTGGAGGACGATGTATTGAATCGGGACGCAATTTTGAGTGATCCATCGTCATTAGGAGGCCCTGAACGTTACAATTTACTATCAGTTTTTTGTCCCATTCGATAATCTAGACTCACAGCAGAACGGCCATAAGGTGCCCGAGGCAGCAATAGACCCATGGAGTCAAGTCGGCTGGAGGACGATGTATTGAATCGGGACGCAATTTGAATGATCCATCGTCATTAGGTGGCCCTGAACGTTACAATTCACTATCAGTTTTTCGTCCGATTCGAAAATCTTTGACTCACAGCAGAACGGCCATAAGGTGCCCGAGGCAGCAATAGACCCATGGAGACAAGTCTTCTGGAGGACGATGTATTGAATCAGGACGCAATTTGAGTGATCCATCGTCATTAGGTGGCCCTGAACGTTACAATTCACTATCAGTTATTCGTCCCATTCGATAATCTAGACTCACAGCAGAACGGCCATAAGGTGCCCGAGGCAGCAATAGACCCATGGAGACAAGTCGGCTGGAATACGATGTATTGAATCGGGACGCAATTTGAGTGATCCATCGTCATTAGGTGGCCCTTAACGTTACAATTCACTATCAATTTTTCGTCCCATTCGATAATCTAGACTCACAGCAGAACGGCCATAAGGTGCCCGAGGCAGCAATAGACCCATGGAGTCAAGTCGGCTGGAAAACGATGTATTGAATCGGGACGCAATTTGAGTGATCCATCGTCATTAGGAGGCCCTGAACGTTACAATTCACTATCAGTTTTTCGTCCCATTCGATAATCTAGACTCACAGCAGAACGGCCATAAGGTGCCCGAGGCAGCAATAGACCCATGAAGACAAGTCTGCTGGAGGACGATGTATTGAATCGGGACGCAATTTTAGTGTTCCATCATCATTAGGAGGCCCTGAACGTTACAATTCACTATCAGTTTTTCGTCCGATTCGAAAATCTTTGACTCACAGCAGAACGGCCATAAGGTGCCCGAGGCAGCAATAGACCCATGGAGACAAGTCGGCAGGAGGACGATGTATTAAATCGGGACGCAATTTGAGTGATCCATCGTCATTAGGTGGCCTGAAAGTTACAATTCACTATCAGTTTTTCGTCCGATTCGAAAATCTTTGACTCACAGCAGAACGGCCATAAGGTGCCCGAGGCAGCAATAGACCCATGGAGACAAGTCGGCTGGAGGACGATGTGTTGAATCGGGACGCAATTTGAGTGTTCCATCGTCATTAGGAGGCCCTGAACGTTACAATTCACTATCAGTTTTTCGTCCGATTGGAAAATCTTTGAGTCACAGCTGAACGGCCATAAGGTGCCCGAGGCTGCAATAGACCCATGGAGACAGTCTGCTGGAGGACAATGTATTGAATCCTGACGCAATTTGAGTGATCCATCGTCATTAGGTGGCCCTGAACGTTACAGATCAAAATCAGTTTTTCATCCGATTCGAAAATCTTTGACTCACAGCAGAACGGCCATAAGGTGCCCGAGGCAGCAATAGACCCATGGAGTCAGGTCGGCTGGAGGACGATGTTTTGAATCGGGACGCAATTTGAGTGATCCATCGTCATTAGGTTGCCCTGAAAGTTACAATTCACTATCAGTTTTTCGTCCGATTCGAATATCTTTGACTCACAGCAGAACGGCCAAAAGGTGCCCGAGGCAACAATAGACCCATGGAAACAAGTCTGCTGGAGGACGATATATTCAATCGGGACGTAATTTGAGTGATCCATCGTCATTAGGTGGCCCTGAACGTTACAATTCACTATCAGTTTTTCGTCCCATTCGATAATCTAGACTCACAGGAGAACGGCCATAAGGTGCCCGAGGCAGCAATAGACCCATGAAGTCAAGTCTGCTGGAGGACGATGTATTGAATCAGGACGCAATTTGAGTGATCCATCGTCATTAGGTGGCCCTGAACGTTACAATTCACTATCAGTTTTTCGTCCCATTCGATAATCTAGACTCACAGCAGAACGGCCATAAGGTGCCCGAGGCTGCAATAGACCCATGGAGACAAGTCGGCTGGGGACGATGTATTGAATCGTGACGCAATTTGAGTGATCCATCGTCATTAGGTGGCCCTGAACGTTACAATTCACTATCAGTTTTTCGTCCCATTCGATAATCTAGATTAACAGCAGAACGGCCATAAGGTGCCAGAGGCAGCAATAGACCAATGGAGTCAACTCGGCTGGAGGACGATGTATTGAATCGGGACGCAATTTGCGTGGTCCATCGTCATTAGGTGGCCCTGAATGTTACAATTCACTATCAGTTTTTCGTCCGATTCGAAAATCTTTAACGCACAGCAGAACGGCCATTAGGTGCCCGAGGCAGCAATCGACCCATGGAGACAAGTCTGCTGGAGGACGATGTATTGAATCGGGACGCAATTTGAGTGATCCATCGTCATTAGGTTGCCCTGAAAGTTACAATTCACTATCAGTTTTTCGTCCGATTCGAATATCTTTGACTCACAGCAGAACGGCCAAAAGGTGCCCGAGGCAACAATAGACCCATGGAAACAAGTCTGCTGGAGGACGATATATTCAATCGGGACGCAATTTGAGTGATCCATCGTCATTAGGTGGCCCTGAACGTTACAATTCACTATCAGTTTTTCGTCCCATTCGATAATCTAGACTCACAGGAGAACGGCCATAAGGTGCCCGAGGCAGCAATAGACCCATGAAGTCAAGTCTGCTGGAGGACGATGTATTGAATCAGGACGCAATTTGAGTGATCCATCGTCATTAGGTGGCCCTGAACGTTACAATTCACTATCAGTTTTTCGTCCCATTCGATAATCTAGACTCACAGCAGAACGGCCATAAGGTGCCCGAGGCTGCAATAGACCCATGGAGACAAGTCGGCTGGGGACGATGTATTGAATCGGGACGCAATTTGAGTGATCCATCGTCATTAGGTGGCCCTGAACGTTACAATTCACTATCAGTTTTTCGTCCCATTCGATAATCTAGATTAACAGCAGAACGGCCATAAGGTGCCAGAGGCAGCAATAGACCAATGGAGTCAACTCGGCTGGAGGACGATGTATTGAATAGGGACGCAATTTGCGTGGTCCATCGTCATTAGGTGGCCCTGAATGTTACAATTCACTATCAGTTTTTCGTCCGATTCGAAAATCTTTAACGCACAGCAGAACGGCCATTAGGTGCCCGAGGCAGCAATCGACCCATGGAGACAAGTCTGCTGGAGGACGATGTATTGAATCGGGACGCAATTTGAGTGATCCATCGTCATTAGGAGGCCCTGAACGTTACAATTCAATATCAGTTTTTCGTCCCATTCGATAATCTAGACTCACAGCAGAACGGCCATAAGGTGCCCGAGGCAGCAATAGACCCATGGCTGGAGGACGATGTATTGAATCGGGACGCAATTTGAGTGATCCATCGTCATTAGGAGGCCCTAAACGTTACAATTCACTATCAGTTTTTTGTCCCATTCGACAATCTAGACTCACAGCAGAACGGCCATAAGGTGCCCGAGGCAGCAATAGACCCATGGAGTCAAGTCGGCTGGAGGACGATGTATTGAATCGGGACGCAATTTGAGAGATCCATCGTCATTAGATGGCCCTGAACGTTACAATTCACTATCAGTTTTTCGTCCCATTCGATAATCTAGACTCACAGCAGAACGGCCATAAGGTGCCAGAGGCAGCAATAGACGCATGGAGACAAGTCTGCTGGAGGACGATGTATTGAATCGGGACGCAATTTGAGTGATCCATCGTCATTAGGAGGCCCTGAACGTTACAATTCACTATCAGTATTTTGTCCCATTCGATAATCTAGACTCACAGCAGAACGGCCATAAGGTGCCCGAGGCAGGAATAGACCCATGGAGTCAAGTCTGCTGGAGGACGATGTATTGAATCGGGCCGCAATTTGAGTGATCCATCGTTATTAGGAGGCCCTGAACGTTACAATTCACTATCAGTTTTTCGTCCCATTCGATAATCTAGACTCACAGCAGAACGGCCATAAGGTGCCCGAGGCAGCAATAGACCCATGGAGTCAAGTCGGCTGGAATACGATGTATTGAATCGGGACGCAATTTGAGTGATCCATCGTCATTAGGAGGCCCTGAACGTTACAATTCACTATCAGTTTTTCGTCCCATTCGATAATCTAGACTCACAGCAGAACGGCCATAAGGTGCCCGAGGCAGCAATAGACCCATGAAGACAAGTCTGCTGGAGGACGATGTATTGAATCGGGACGCAATCTTAGTGTTCCATCATCATTAGGAGGCCCTGAACGTTACAATTCACTATCAGTTTTTCGTCCGATTCGAAAATCTTTGACTCACAGCAGAACGGCCATAAGGTGCCCGAGGCAGCAATAGACCCATGGAGACAAGTCGGCAGGAGGACGATGTATTAAATCGGGACGCAATTTGAGTGATCCATCGTCATTAGGTGGCCCTGAAAGTTACAATTCACTATCAGTTTTTCGTCCGATTCGAAAATCTTTGACTCACAGCAGAACGGCCATAAGGTGCCCGAGGCAGCAATAGACCCATGGAGACAAGTCGGCTGGAGGACGATGTATTGAATCGGGACGCAGTATGAGTGATCCATCGTCATTAGGCGGCCCTGAACGTTACAATTCACTATCAGTTTTTCGTCCGATTCGAAAATCTTTGACTCACAGCAGAACGGCCATAAGGTGCCCGAGGCAGCAATAGACGCATGGAGACAAGTCTGCTGGAGGACGATGTATTGAATCGGGACGCAATTTGAGTGATCCATCGTCATTAGGTGGCCCTGAGCGTTACAATTCACTATCAGTTTTTCGTCCGATTCGAAAATCTTTGACTCACAGCAGAACGGCCATAAGGTGCCCGAGGCAGCAATAGACGCATGGAGACAAGTCTGCTGGAGGACGATGTATTGAATCGGGACGCAATTTGAGTGATCCATCGTCATTAGGTGGCCCTGAGCGTTACAATTCACTATCAGTTTTTCGTCCGATTCGAAAATCTTTGACTCACAGCAGAACGGCCATAAGGTGCCCGAGGCAGCAATAGACCCATGGAGTCAATTCGGCTGGAGGACGATGTATTGAATCGGGACGCAATTTGAGAGATCCATCGTCAATAGGTGGCCGTGAACGTTACAATTCACTATCAGTTTTTCGTCCCATTCGATAATCTAGACTCACAGCAGAACGGCCATAAGGTGCCCGAGGCAGCAATAGAATCATGAAGGACGATGTATTGAATCAGGACGCAATTTGAGTGATCCATCGTCATTAGGTGGCCCTGAACGTTACAATTCACTATCAGTTTTTCGTCCCATTCGATAATCTAGACTCACAGCAGATGGGCCATAAGGGGCCCGAGGCAGCAATAGACCCATGGAGACAAGTCGGCTGGGGACGATGTATTGAATCGGGACGCAATTTGAGTGATCCATCGTCATTAGGTGGCCCTGAACGTTACAATTCACTATCAGTTTTCGTCCAATTCGATAATCTAGATTCACAGCAGAACGCCCATAAGGTGCCCGAGGCAGCAATAGACCCATGGAGTCAACTCGGCTGGAGGACGATGTATTGAATCGGGACGCAATTTGCGTGGTCCATCGTCATTAGGTGGCCTTGAATGTTACAATTCACTATCAGTTTTTCGTCCGATTCGAAAATCTTTGACTCACAGCAGAACGGCCATTAGGTGCCCGAGGCAGCAATCGACCCATGGAGACAAGTCTGCTGGAGGACGATGTATTGAATCGGGACGCAATTTGAGTGATCCATCGTCATTAGGAGGCCCTGAACGTTACAATTCACTATCAGTTTTTCGTCCCATTCGATAATCTAGACTCACAGCAGAACGGCCATAAGGAGCCCGAGGCAGCAATAGACCCATGGAGTCAAGTCGGCTGGAGGACGATGTATTGAATCGGGACGCAATTTGAGTGATCCATCCTCATTAGGTGGCCCTGAACGTTACAATTCACTATCAGTTTTTCGTCCCATTCGATAATCTAGACTCACAGCTGAACGGCCATAAGGTGCCCGAGGCAGCAATAGACCCATGGAGACAAGTCTGCTGGAGGACGATGTATTGAATCGGGACGCAATTTGAGTGATCCATCGTCATTAGGAGGCCCTGAACGTTACAATTCACTATCAGTTTTTTGTCCCATTCGATAATCTAGACTCACAGCAGAACGGCCATAAGGTGCCCGAGGCAGCAATAGACCCATGGAGTCAAGTCGGCTGGAGGACGATGTATTGAATCGGGACGCAATTTGAGTGATCCATCGTCATTAGGTGGCCCTGAACGTTACAATTCACTATCAGTTTTTCGTCCGATTCGAAAATCTTTGACTCACAGCAGAACGGCCATAAGGTGCCCGAGGCAGCAATAGAACCATGGAGACAAGTCTGCTGGAGGACGATGTATTGAATCGGGACGCAATTTGAGTGATCCATCGTCGTTAGGAGGCCCTGAACGTTACAATTCACTATCAGTTTTTTGTCCCATTCGATAATCTAGACTCACAGCAGAACGGCCATAAGGTGCCCGAGGCAGCAATAGACCCATGAAGTCAAGTCTTCTGGAGGACGATGTATTGAATCAGGACGCAATTCGAGTGATCCATCGTCATTAGGTGGCCCTGAACGTTACAATTCACTATCAGTTTTTCGTCCCATTCGATAATCTAGACTCACAGCTGAACGGCCATAAGGTGCCCGAGGCAGCAATAGACCCATGGAGACAAGTCTGCTGGAGGACAATGTATTGAATCGGGACGCAATTTGAGTGATCCATCGTCATTAGGAGGCCCTGAACGTTACAATTCACTATCAGTTTTTGTCCCATTCGATAATCTAGACTCACAGCAGAACGGACATAAGGTGCCCGAGGCAGCAATAGACCCATGGAGTCAAGTCGGCTGGAGGACGATGTATTGAATCGGGACGCAATTTGAGTGATCCATCGTCATTAGGAGACCCTGAACGTTACAATTCACTATCAGTTTTTCGTCCCATTCGATAATCTAGACTAACAGCAGAACGGCCATAAGGTGCCCGAGGCAGCAATAGACCCATGGAGTCAAGTCGGCTGGAGGACGATGTATTGAATCGGGACGCAATTTGCGTGGTCCATCGTCATTAGGTGGCCTTGAATGTTACAATTCACTATCAGTTTTTCGTCCGATTCGAAAATCTTTGACTCACAGCAGAACGGCCATTAGGTGCCCGAGGCAGCAATCGACCCATGGAGACAAGTCTGCTGGAGGACGATGTATTGAATCGGGACGCAATTTGAGTGATCCATCGTCATTAGGAGGCCCTGAACGTTACAATTCACTATCAGTTTTTCGTCCCATTCGATAATCTAGACTCACAGCAGAACGGCCATAAGGAGCCCGAGGCAGCAATAGACCCATGGAGTCAAGTCTGCTGGAGGACGATGTATTGAATCGGGACGCAATTTGAGTGATCCATCGTCATTAGGTGGCCCTGAACGTTACAATTCACTATCAGTTTTTCGTCCCATTCGATAATCTAGACTCACAGCAGAACGGCCATAAGGAGCCCGAGGCAGCAATAGACCCATGGAGTCAAGTCTGCTGGAGGACGATGTATTGAATCGGGACGCAATTTGAGTGATCCATCGTCATTAGGTCGCCCTGAACGTTACAATTCACTATCAGTTTTTCGTCCGATTCGAAAATCTTTGACCTACAGCAGAACGGCCATAAGGTGCCCGAGGCAGCAATAGAACCATGGAGACAAGTCTGCTGGAGGACGATGTATTGAATCGGGACGCAATTTGAGTGATCCATCGTCATTAGGAGGCCCTGAACGTTACAATTCACTATCAGTTTTTTGTCCCATTCGATAATCTAGACTCACAGCAGAACGGCCATAAGGTGCCCGAGGCAGCAATAGACCCATGAAGTCAAGTCTTCTGGAGGACGATGTATTGAATCAGGACGCAATTTGAGTGATCCATCGTCATTAGGTGGCCTTGAACGTTACAATTCACTATCAGTTTTTCGTCCCATTCGATAATCTAGACTCACAGCAGATGGGCCATAAGGTGCCCCAGGGTAGCAATAGACCCATGGAGACAAGTCGGCTGGGGACGATGTATTGAATCGGGACGCAATTTGAGTGATCCATCGTCATTAGGAGGCCCTGAACGTTACAATTCACTATCAGTTTTTCGTCCCATTCGATAATCTAGACTCACAGCAGAACGGCCATAAGGTGACCGAGGCAGCAATAGACCCATGGAGTCAAGTCGGCTGGAGGACGATGTATTGAATCGGGACGCAATTTGAGTGATCCATCGTCATTAGGTGGCCCTGAACGTTACAATTCACTATCAGTTTTTCGTCCCATTCGATAATCTAGACTCACAGCTGAACGGCCATAAGGTGCCCGAGGCAGCAATAGACCCATGGAGACAAGTCTGCTGGAGGACAATGTATTGAATCGGGACGCAATTTGAGTGATCCATCGTCATTAGGAGGCCCTGAACGTTACAATTCACTATCAGTTTTTGTCCCATTCGATAATCTAGACTCACAGCAGAACGGCCATAAGGTGCCCGAGGCAGCAATAGACCCATGGAGTCAAGTCGGCTGGAGGACGATGTATTGAATCGGGACGCAATTTGAGTGATCCATCGTCATTAGGAGACCCTGAACGTTACAATTCACTATCAGTTTTTCGTCCGATTCGAAAATCTTTGAGTCACAGCAGGCCTGCCATAAGGTGCCCGAGGCAGCAATAGACCCATGGAGACAAGTCTGCTGGAGGACGATGTATTGAATCGGGACGCAATTTGAGTGATCCATCGTCATTAGGTGGCCCTGAACGTTACAATTCACCATCAGTTTTTCGTCCCATTCGATAATCTAGACTCACAGCAGAACGGCCATAAGGTACCCGAGGCAGCAATAGACCCATGCAGTCAACTCGGCTGGAGGACGATGTATTGAATCGGGACGCAATTTGCGTGGTCCATCGTCATTAGGTGGCCCTGAATGTTACAATTCACTATCAGTTTTTCGTCCGATTCGAAAATCTTTGACTCACAGCAGAACGGCCATTAGGTGCCCGAGGCAGCAATCGACCCGTGGAGACAAGTCTGCTGGAGGACGATGTATTGAATCGGGACGCAATTTGAGTGATCCATCGTCATTAGGAGGCCCTGAACTTTACAATTCACTATCAGTTTTTCGTCCCATTCGATAATCTAGACTCACAGCAGAACGGCCATAAGGAGCCCGAGGCAGCAATAGACCCATGGAGTCAAGTCGGCTGGAGGACGATGTATTGAATCGGGACGCAATTTGAGTGATCCATCGTCATTAGGTGGCCCTGAACGTTACAATTCACTATCAGTTTTTCGTCCCATTCGATAATCTAGACTCACAGCTGAACGGCCATAAGGTGCCCGAGGCAGCAATAGACCCATGGAGACAAGTCTGCTGGAGGACGATGTATTGAATCGGGAAGCAATTTGAGTGATCCATCGTCATTAGGAGGCCCTGAACGTTACAATTCACTATCAGTTTTTTGTCCCATTCGATAATCTAGACTCACAGCAGAACGGCCATAAGGTGCCCGAGGCAGCAATAGACCCATGGAGTCAAGTCGGCTGGAGGACGATGTATTGAATCGGGACGCAATTTGAGTGATCCATCGTCATTAGGTGGCACTGAACGTTACAATTCACTATCAGTTTTTCGTCCGATTCGAAAATCTTTGACTCACAGCAGAACGGCCATAAGGTGCCCGAGGCAGCAATAGACCCATGGAGACAAGTCTGCTGGAGGACGATGTATTGAATCGGGACGCAATTTGAGTGATCCATCGTCATTAGGAGGCCCTGAACGTTACAATTCACTATCAGTTTTTTGTCCCATTCGATAATCTAGACTCACAGCAGAACGGCCATAAGGTGCCCGAGGCAGCAATAGACCCATGAAGTCAAGTCTTCTGGAGGACGATGTATTGAATCAGGACGCAATTTGAGTGATCCATCGTCATTAGGTGGCCCTGAACGTTACAATTCACTATCAGTTTTTCGTCCCATTCGATAATCTAGACTCACAGCAGATGGGCCATAAGGTGCCCGAGGCAGCAATAGACCCATGGAGACAAGTCGGCTGGGGACGATGTATTGAATCGGGACGCAATTTGAGTGATCCATCGTCATTAGGAGGACCTGAACGTTACAATTCACTATCAGTTTTTCGTCCCATTCGATAATCTAGACTCACAGCAGAACGGCCATAAGGTGCCCGAGGCAGCAATAGACCCATGGAGTCAACTCGGCTGGAGGACGATGTATTGAATCGGGACGCAATTTGCGTGGTCCATCGTCATTAGGTGGCCTTGAATGTTACAATTCACTATCAGTTTTTCGTCCGATTCGAAAATCTTTGACTCACAGCACAACGGCCATTAGGTGCCCGAGGCAGCAATCGACCCATGGAGACAAGTCTGCTGGAGGACGATGTATTGAATCGGGACGCAATTTGAGTGATCCATCGTCATTAGGAGGCCCTGAACGTTACAATTCACTATCAGTTTTTCGTCCCATTCGATAATCTAGACTCACAGCAGAACGGCCATAAGGAGCCCGAGGCAGCAATAGACCCATGGAGTCAAGTCGGCTGGAGGACGATGTATTGAATCGGGACGCAATTTGAGTGATCCATCGTCATTAGGTGGCCCTGAACGTTACAATTCACTATCAGTTTTTCGTCCCATTCGATAATCTAGACTCACAGCTGAACGGCCATAAGGTGCCCGAGGCAGCAATAGACCCATGGTGACAAGTCTGCTGGAGGACGATGTATTGAATCGGGACGCAATTTGAGTGATCCATCGTCATTAGGAGGCCCTGAACGTTACAATTCACTATCAGTTTTTTGTCCCATTCGATAATCTAGACTCACAGCAGAACGGCCATAAGGTGCCCGAGGCAGCAATAGACCCATGGAGTCAAGTCGGCTGGAGGACGATGTATTGAATCGGGACGCAATTTGAGTGATCCATCGTCATTAGGTGGCCCTGAACGTTACAATTCACTATCAGTTTTTCGTCCGATTCGAAAATCTTTGACTCACAGCAGAACGGCCATAAGGTGCCCGAGGCAGCAATAGACCCATGGAGACAATTCTGCTGGAGGACGATGTATTGAATCGGGACGCAATTTGAGTGATCCATCGTCATTAGGAGGCCCTGAACGTTACAATTCACTATCAGTTTTTCGTCCCATTCGATAATCTAGACTCACAGCAGAACGGCCATAAGGTGCCCGAGGCAGCAATAGACCCATGGAGTCAAGTCGGCTGGAGGACGATGTATTGAATCGGGACGCAATTTGAGTGATCCATCGTCATTAGGTGGCCCTGAACGTTACAATTCACTATCAGTTTTTCGTCCCATTCGATAATCTAGACTCACAGCTGAACGGCCATAAGGTGCCCGAGGCAGCAATAGACCCATGGAGACAAGTCTGCTGGAGGACAATGTTTTGAATCGGGACGCAATTTGAGTGATCCATCGTCATTAGGAGGCCCTGAACGTTACAATTCACTATCAGTTTTTTGTCCCATTCGATAATCTAGACTCACAGCAGATGGGCCATAAGGTGCCCGAGGCAGCAATAGACCCATGGAGACAAGTCGGCTGGGGACGATGTATTGAATCGGGACGCAATTTGAGTGATCCATCGTCATTAGGAGGCCCTGAACGTTACAATTCACTATCAGTTTTTCGTCCCATTCGATAATCTAGACTCACAGCAGAACGGCCATAAGGTGCCCGAGGCAGCAATAGACCCATGGAGTCAAGTCGGCTGGAGGACGATGTATTGAATCGGGACGCAATTTGAGTGATCCATCGTCATTAGGTGGCCCTGAACGTTACAATTCACTATCAGTTTTTCGTCCCATTCGATAATCTAGACTCACAGATGAACGGCCATAAGGTGCCCGAGGCAGCAATAGACCCATGGAGACAAGTCTGCTGGAGGACAATGTTTTGAATCGGGACGCAATTTGAGTGATCCATCGTCATTAGGAGGCCCTGAACGTTACAATTCACTATCAGTTTTTTGTCCCATTCGATAATCTAGACTCACAGCAGAACGGCCATAAGGTGCCCGAGGCAGCAATAGACCCATGGAGTCAAGTCGGCTGGAGGACGATGTATTGAATCGGGACGCAATTTGAGTGATCCATCGTCATTAGGAGACCCTGAACGTTACAATTCACTATCAATTTTTCGTCCGATTCGAAAATCTTTGAGTCACAGCAGGCCTGCCATAAGGTGCCCGAGGCAGCAATAGACCCATGGAGACAAGTCTGCTGGAGGACGATGTATTGAATCGGGACGCAATTTGAGTGATCCATCGTCATTAGGTGGCCCTGAACGTTACAATTCACTATCAGTTTTTCGTCCCATTCGATAATCTAGATTCACAGCAGAACGGCCATAAGGTGCCCGAGGCAGCAATAGACCCATGCAGTCAACTCGGCTGGAGGACGATGTATTGAATCGGGACGCAATTTGCGTGGTCCATCGTCATTAGGTGGCCTTGAATGTTACAATTCACTATCAGTTTTTCGTCCGATTCGAAAATCTTTGACTCACAGCACAACGGCCATTAGGTGCCCGAGGCAGCAATCGACCCATGGAGACAAGTCTGCTGGAGGACGATGTATTGAATCGGGACGCAATTTGAGTGATCCATCGTCATTAGGAGGCCCTGAACGTTACAATTCACTATCAGTTTTTCGTCCCATTCGATAATCTAGACTCACAGCAGAACGGCCATAAGGAGCCCGAGGCAGCAACAGACCCGTGGAGTCAAGTCGGCCTGAGGACGATGTATTGAATCGGGACGCAATTTGAGTGATCCATCGTCATTAGGTGGCCCTGAACGTTACAATTCACTATCAGTTTTTCGTCCCATTCGATAATCTAGACTCACAGCTGAACGGCCATAAGGTGCCCGAGGCAGCAATAGACCCATGGTGACAAGTCTGCTGGAGGACGATGTATTGAATCGGGACGCAATTTGAGTGATCCATCGTCATTAGGAGGCCCTGAACGTTACAATTCACTATCAGTTTTTCGTCCGATTCGAAAATCTTTGACTCACAGCACAACGGCCATAAGGTGCCCGAGGCAGCAATAGACCCATGGAGACAATTCTGCTGGAGGACGATGTATTGAATCGGGACGCAATTTGAGTGATCCATCGTCATTAGGAGGCCCTGAACGTTACAATTCACTATCAGTTTTTCGTCCCATTCGATAATCTAGACTCACAGCTGAACGGCCATAAGGTGCCCGAGGCAGCAATAGACCCATGAAGTCAAGTCTTCTGGAGGACGATGTATTGAATCAGGACGCAATTTGAGTGATCCATCGTCAGTAGGTGGCCCTGAACGTTACAATTCACTATCAGTTTTTCGTCCCATTCGATAATCTAGACTCACAGCAGATGGGCCATAAGGTGCCCGAGGCAGCAATAGACCCATGGAGACAAGTCGGCTGGAGACGATGTATTGAATCGGGACGCAATTTGAGTGATCCATCGTCATTAGGAGGCCCTGAACGTTACAATTCACTATCAGTTTTTCGTCCCATTCGATAATCTAGACTCACAGCAGAACGGCCATAAGGTGCCCGAGGCAGCAATAGACCCATGGGGTCAAGTCGGCTGGAGGACGATGTATTGAATCGGGACGCAATTTGAGTGATCCATCGTCATTAGGTGGCCCTGAACGTTACAATTCACTATCAGTTTTTCGTCCCATTCGATAATCTAGACTCACAGCTGAACGGCCATAAGGTGCCCGAGGCAGCAATAGACCCATGGAGACAAGTCTGCTGGAGGACAATGTTTTGAATCGGGACGCAATTTGAGTGATCCATCGTCATTAGGAGGCCCTGAACGTTACAATTCACTATCAGTTTTTTGTCCCATTCGATAATCTAGACTCACAGCAGAACGGCCATAAGGTGCCCGAGGCAGCAATAGACCCATGGAGTCAAGTCGGCTGGAGGACGATGTATTGAATCGGGACGCAATTTGAGTGATCCATCGTCATTAGGAGACCCTGAACGTTACAATTCACTATCAATTTTTCGTCCGATTCGAAAATCTTTGAGTCACAGCAGGCCTGCCATAAGGTGCCCGAGGCAGCAATAGACCCATGGAGACAAGTCTCCTGGAGGACGATGTATTGAATCGGGACGCAATTTGAGTGATCCATCGTCATTAGGTGGCCCTGAACGTTACAATTCACTATCAGTTTTTCGTCCCATTCGATAATCTAGACTCACAGCAGAACGGCCATAAGGTGCCCGAGGCAGCAATAGACCCATGGAGTCAAGTCGGCTGGAGGACGATGTATTGAATCGGGACGCAATTTGAGTGATCCATCGTCATTAGGTGGCCCTGAACGTTACAATTCACTATCAGTTTTTCGTCCCATTCGATAATCTAGATTCACAGCAGAACGGCCATAAGGTGCCCGAGGCAGCAATAGACCCATGCAGTCAACTCGGCTGGAGGACGATGTATTGAATCGGGACGCAATTTGCGTGGTCCATCGTCATTAGGTGGCCCTGAATGTTACAATTCACTATCAGTTTTTCGTCCGATTCGAAAATCTTTGACTCACAGCAGAACGGCCATTAGGTGCCCGAGGCAGCAATCGACCCATGGAGACAAGTCTGCTGGAGGACGATGTATTGAATCGGGACGCAATTTGAGTGATCCATCGTTATTAGGAGGCCCTGAACGTTACAATTCACTATCAGTTTTTCGTCCCATTCGATAATCTAGACTCACAGCAGAACGGCCATAAGGTGCCCGAGGCAGCAATAGACACATGGAGTCAAGTCGGCTGGAATACGATGTATTGAATCGGGACGCAATTTGAGTGATCCATCGTCATTAGGAGGCCCTGAACGTTACAATTCACTATCAGTTTTTCGTCCCATTCGATAATCTAGACTCACAGCAGAACGGCCATAAGGTGCCCGAGGCAGCAATAGACCCATGAAGACAAGTCTGCTGGAGGACGATGTATTGAATCGGGACGCAATTTGAGTGTTCCATCGTCATTAGGAGGCCCTGAACGTTACAATTCACTATCAGTTTTTCGTCCGATTGGAAAATCTTTGAGTCACAGCTGAACGGCCATAAGGTGCCCGAGGCTGCAATAGACCCATGGAGACAGTCTGCTGGAGGACAATGTATTGAATCGGGACGCAATTTGAGTGATCCATCGTCATTAGGTGGCCCTGAACGTTACAAATCGCAATCAGTTTTTCATCCGATTCGAAAATCTTTGACTCACAGCAGAACGGCCATAAGGTGCCCGAGGCAGCAATAGACCCATGGAGTCAGGTCGGCTGGAGGACGATGTATTGAATCGGGACGCAATTTGAGTGATCCATCGTCATTAGGTTGCCCTGAAAGTTACAATTCACTATCAGTTTTTCGTCCGATTCGAATATCTTTGACTCACAGCAGAACGGCCATAAGGTGCCCGAGGCAACAATAGACCCATGGAAACAAGTCTGCTGGAGGACGATATATTCAATCGGGACGCAATTTGAGTGATCCATCGTCATTAGGTGGCCCTGAACGTTACAATTCACTATCAGTTTTTCGTCCCATTCGATAATCTAGACTCACAGCAGAACGGCCATAAGGTGCCCGAGGCAGCAATAGACCCATGGAGACAAGTCGGCTGGGGACGATGTATTGAATCGGGACGCAATTTGAGTGATCCATCGTCATTAGGTGGCCCTGAACGTTACAATTCACTATCAGTTTTTCGTCCCATTCGGTAATCTAGATTAACAGCAGAACGGCCATAAGGTGCCCGAGGCAGCAATAGACCAATGGAGTCAACTCGGCTGGAGGACGATGTATTGAATCGGGACGCAATTTGCGTGGTCCATCGTCATTAGGTGGCCCTGAATGTTACAATTCACTATCAGTTTTTCGTCCGATTCGAAAATCTTTAACGCACAGCAGAACGGCCATTAGGTGCCCGAGGCAGCAATCGACCCATGGAGACAAGTCTGCTGGAGGACGATGTATTGAATCGGGACGCAATTTGAGTGATCCATCGTCATTAGGAGGCCCTGAACGTTACAATTCAATATCAGTTTTTCGTCCCATTCGTTAATCTAGACTCACAGCAGAACGGCCATAAGGTGCCCGAGGCAGCAATAGACCCATGGCTGGAGGACGATGTATTGAATCGGGACGCAATTTGAGTGATCCATCGTCATTAGGAGGCCCTAAACGTTACAATTCACTATCAGTTTTTCGTCCCATTCGACAATCTAGACTCACAGCAGAACGGCCATAAGGTGCCCGAGGCAGCAATAGACCCATGGAGTCAAGTCGGCTGGAGGACGATGTATTGAATCGGGACGCAGTTTGAGTGATCCATCGTCATTAGGCGGCCCTGAACGTTACAATTCACTATCAGTTTTTCGTCCGATTCGAAAATCTTTGACTCACAGCAGAACGGCCTTAAGGTGCCCGAGGCAGCAATAGACGCATGGAGACAAGTCTGCTGGAGGACGATGTATTGAATCGGGACGCAATTTGAGTGTTCCATCGTCATTAGGAGGCCCTGAACGTTACAATTCACTATCAATTTTTCGTCCGATTCGAAAATCTTTGAGTCACAGCAGGCCTGCCATAAGGTGCCCGAGGCAGCAATAGACCCATGGAGACAGTCTGCTGGAGGACAATGTATTGAATCGGGACGCAATTTGAGTGATCCATCGTCATTAGGTGGCCCTGAACGTTACAATTCACTATCAGTTTTTCGTCCGATTCGAAAATCTTTGACTCACAGCAGAACGGCCATAAGGTGCCCGAGGCAGCAATAGACCCATGGAGTCAGGTCGGCTGGAGGACGATGTATTGAATCGGGACGCAATTTGAGTGATCCATCGTCATTAGGTTGCCCTGAAAGTTACAATTCACTATCAGTTTTTCGTCCGATTCAAAAATCTTTGACTCACAGCAGAACGGCCATAAGGTGCCCGAGGCAACAATAGACCCATGGAAACAAGTCTGCTGGAGGACGATATATTCAATCGGGACGCAATTTGAGTGATCCATCGTCATTAGGTGGCCCTGAACGTTACAATTCACTATCAGTTTTTCGTCCCATTCGATAATCTAGACTCACAGCAGAACGGCCATAAGGTGCCTGAGGCAGCAATAGACCCATGGAGTCAGGTCGGCAGGAGGATGATGTACTGAATCGGGACGCAATTTGTGTGGTCCATCGTCATTAGGTGGCCCTGAATGTTACAATTCACTATCAGTTTTTCGTCCGATTCGAAAATGTTTGACTCACAGCAGAACGGCCATAAGGTGCCCGAGGCAGCAATAGACCCATGGAGACAAGTCTGCTGGAGGACGATGTATTTAATCGGGACGCAATTTGAGTGTTCCATCGTCATTAGGAGGCCCTGAACGTTTCAATTCACTATCAGTTTTTCGTTCGATTCGAAAATCTTTGACTCACAGCAGAACGGCCATAAGGTGCCCGAGGCAGCAATAGACCCATGAAGTCAAGTCTGCTGGAGGACGATGTATTGAATCAGGACGCAATTTGAGTGATCCATCGTCATTAGGTGGCCCTGAACGTTACAATTCACTATCAGTTTTTCGTCCCATTCGATAATCTAGACTCACAGCAGAACGGCCATAAGGTGCCCGAGGCAGCAATAGACCCATGGAGACAAGTCGGCTGGGGACGATGTATTGAATCGGGACGCAATTTGAGTGATCCATCGTCATTAGGTGGCCCTGAACGTTACAATTCACTATCAGTTTTTCGTCCCATTCGATAATCTAGATTAACAGCAGAACGGCCATAAGGTGCCCGAGGCAGCAATAGACCAATGGAGTCAACTCGGCTGGAGGACGATGTATTGAATCGGGACGCAATTTGCGTGGTCCATCGTCATTAGGTGGCCCTGAATGTTACAATTCACTATCAGTTTTTCGTCCGATTCGAAAATCTTTAACGCACAGCAGAACGGCCATTAGGTGCCCGAGGCAGCATTCGACCCATGGAGACAAGTCTGCTGGAGGACGATGTATTGAATCGGGACGCAATTTGAGTGATCCATCGTCATTAGGAGGCCCTGAACGTTACAATTCAATATCAGTTTTTCGTCCCATTCGATAATCTAGACTCACAGCAGAACGGCCATAAGGTGCCCGAGGCAGCAATAGACCCATGGCTGGAGGACGATGTATTGAATCGGGACGCAATTTGAGTGATCCATCGTCATTAGGAGGCCCTGAACGTTACAATTCACTATCAGTTTTTCGTCCCATTCGACAATCTAGACTCACAGCAGAACGGCCATAAGGTGCCCGAGGCAGCAATAGACCCATGGAGTCAAGTCGACTGGAGGACGATGTATTGAATCGGGACGCAATTTGAGAGATCCATCGTCATTAGGTGGCCCTGAACGTTACAATTCACTATCAGTTTTTCGTCCCAATCGATAATCTAGACTCACAGCAGAACGGCCATAAGGTGCCCGAGGCAGCAATAGACCCATGGAGACAAGTCTGCTGGAGGACGATGTATTGAATCGGGACGCAATTTGAGTGATCCATCGTCATTAGGAGGCCCTGAACGTTACAATTCACTATCAGTTTTTTGTCCCATTCGATAATCTAGACTCACAGCAGAACGGCCATAAGGTGCCCGAGGCAGCAATAGACCCATGGAGTCAAGTCGGCTGGAGGACGATGTATTGAATAGGGACGCAATTTGAGTGATCCATCGTCATTAGGTGGCCCTGAACGTTACAATTCACTATCAGTTTTTCGTCCGATTCGAAAATCTTTGACTCACAGCAGAACGGCCATAAGGTGCCCGAGGCAGCAATAGACGCATGGAGACAAGTCTGCTGGAGGACGATGTATTGAATCGGGACGCAATTTGAGTGTTCCATCGTCGTTAGGAGGCCCTGAACGTTACAATTCACTATCAATTTTTCGTCCGATTCGAAAATCTTTGAGTGACAGCAGGCCTGACATAAGGTGCCCGAGGCAGCAATAGACCCATGGAGACAGTCTCCTGGAGGACAATGTATTGAATCGGGACGCAATTTGAGTGATCCATCGTCATTAGGTGGCCCTGAACGTTACAATTCACTATCAGTTTTTCGTCCGATTCGAAAATCTTTGACTCACAGCAGAACGGCCATAAGGTGCCCGAGGCAGCAATAGACCCATGGAGTCAGGTCGGCTGGAGGACGATGTATTGAATCGGGACGCAATTTGAGTGATCCATCGTCATTAGGTTGCCCTGAAAGTTACAATTCACTATCAGTTTTTCGTCCGATTCAAAAATCTTTGACTCACAGCAGAACGGCCATAAGGTGCCCGAGGCAACAATAGAGCCATGGAAACAAGTCTGCTGGAGGACGATATATTCAATCGGGACGCAATTTGAGTGATCCATCGTCATTAGGTGGCCCTGAACGTTACAATTCACTATCAGTTTTTCGTCCCATTCGATAATCTAGACTCACAGCAGGCCTGCCATAAGGTGCCCGAGGCAGCAATAGACCCATGGAGACAGTCTGCTGGAGGACAATGTATTGAATCGGGACGCAATTTGAGTGTTCCATCGTCATTAGGAGGCCCTGAACGTTACAATTCACTATCATCTTTTCGTCCGATTCGAAAATCTTTGAGTCACAGCAGGCCTGCCATAATGTGCCCGAGGCAGCAATAGACCCATGGAGACAAGTCTGCTGGAGGACGATGTATTGAATCGGGACGCAATTTGAGTGATCCATCGTCATTAGGTGGCCCTGAACGATACAATTCACTATCAGTTTTTCATCCCATTCTATAATCTAGACTCACAGCAGAACGGCCATAAGGTGCCCGAGGCAGCAATAGTCCCATGGAGTCAAGTCGGCTAGTGGACGATGTACAGAATCGGGACGCAATTTGTGTGGTCCCTCGTCATTAGGTGGCCCTGAACGTTACAAATCACTATCAGTTTTTCGTCCGATTCGAAAATCTTTGAGTCACAGCAGAACGGCCATAAGGTGCCCGAGGCAGCAATCGACCCATGGAGACAAGTCTGCTGGAGGACGATGTATTGAATCGGGACGCAATTTGAGAGATCCATCGTCATTAGGTGGCCCTGAAAGTTACAATTCACTATCAGTTTTTCGTCCGATTCGAAAATCTTTGACTCACAGCAGAACGGCCATAAGGTGCCCGAGGCAGCAATAGACCCATGAAGTCAAGTCTGCTGGAGGACGATGTATTGAATCAGGACGCAATTTGAGTGATCCATCGTCATTAGGTGGCCCTGAACGTTACAATTCACTATCAGGTTTTCGTCCCATTCAACATCTAGACTCACAGCAGAACGGCCATAAGGTGCCCGAGGCAGCAATAGACCCATGGAGACAAGTCGGCTGGGGACGATGTATTGAATCGGGACGCAATTTGAGTGATCCATCGTCATTAGGTGGCCCTGAACGTTACAATTCACTATCAGTTTTTCGTCCCATTCGATAATCTAGATTCACAGCAGAACGGCCATAAGGTGCCCGAGGCAGCAATAGACCCATGGAGTCAACTCGGCTGGAGGACGATGTATTGAATCGGGACGCAATTTGCGTGGTCCATCGTCATTAGGTGGCCCTGAATGTTACAATTCACTATCAGTTTTTCGTCCGATTCGAAAATCTTTAACGCACAGCAGAACGGCCATTAGGTGCCCGAGGCAGCATTCGACCCATGGAGACAAGTCTGCTGGAGGACGATGTATTGAATCGGGACGCAATTTGAGTGATCCATCGTCATTAGGAGGCCCTGAACGTTACAATTCAATATCAGTTTTTCGTCCCATTCGATAATCTAGACTCACAGCAGAACGGCCATAAGGTGCCCGAGGCAGCAATAGACCCATGGCTGGAGGACGATGTATTGAATCGGGACGCAATTTGAGAGATCCATCGTCATTAGGTGGCCCTGAACGTTACAATTCACTATCAGTTTTTCGTCCCAATCGATAATCTAGACTCACAGCAGAACGGCCATAAGGTGCCCGAGGCAGCAATAGACCCATGGAGACAAGTCTGCTGGAGGACGATGTATTGAATCGGGACGCAATTTGAGTGATCCATCGTCATTAGGAGGCCCTGAACGTTACAATTCACTATCAGTTTTTTGTCCCATTCGATAATCTAGACTCACAGCAGAACGGCCATAAGGTGCCCGAGGCAGCAATAGACCCATGGAGTCAAGTCGGCTGGAGGACGATGTATTGAATAGGGACGCAATTTGAGTGATCCATCGTCATTAGGTGGCCCTGAACGTTACAATTCACTATCAGTTTTTCGTCCGATTCGAAAATCTTTGACTCACAGCAGAACGGCCATAAGGTGCCCGAGGCAGCAATAGACGCATGGAGACAAGTCTGCTGGAGGACGATGTATTGAATCGGGACGCAATTTGAGTGTTCCATCGTCGTTAGGAGGCCCTGAACGTTACAATTCACTATCAATTTTTCGTCCGATTCGAAAATCTTTGAGTGACAGCAGGCCTGACATAAGGTGCCCGAGGCAGCAATAGACCCATGGAGACAGTCTCCTGGAGGACAATGTATTGAATCGGGACGCAATTTGAGTGATCCATCGTCATTAGGTGGCCCTGAACGTTACAATTCACTATCAGTTTTTCGTCCGATTCGAAAATCTTTGACTCACAGCAGAACGGCCATAAGGTGCCCGAGGCAGCAATAGACCCATGGAGTCAGGTCGGCTGGAGGACGATGTATTGAATCGGGACGCAATTTGAGTGATCCATCGTCATTAGGTTGCCCTGAAAGTTACAATTCACTATCAGTTTTTCGTCCGATTCAAAAATCTTTGACTCACAGCAGAACGGCCATAAGGTGCCCGAGGCAACAATAGAGCCATGGAAACAAGTCTGCTGGAGGACGATATATTCAATCGGGACGCAATTTGAGTGATCCATCGTCATTAGGTGGCCCTGAACGTTACAATTCACTATCAGTTTTTCGTCCCATTCGATAATCTAGACTCACAGCAGGCCTGCCATAAGGTGCCCGAGGCAGCAATAGACCCATGGAGACAGTGTGCTGGAGGACAATGTATTGAATCGGGACGCAATTTGAGTGTTCCATCGTCATTAGGAGGCCCTGAACGTTACAATTCACTATCATCTTTTCGTCCGATTCGAAAATCTTTGAGTCACAGCAGGCCTGCCATAATGTGCCCGAGGCAGCAATAGAATCATGGAGACAAGTCTGCTGGAGGACGATGTATTGAATCGGGACGCAATTTGAGTGATCCATCGTCATTAGGTGGCCCTGAACGATACAATTCACTATCAGTTTTTCATCCCATTCTATAATCTAGACTCACAGCAGAACGGCCATAAGGTGCCCGAGGCAGCAATAGTCCCATGGAGTCAAGTCGGCTAGTGGACGATGTACAGAATCGGGACGCAATTTGTGTGGTCCCTCGTCATTAGGTGGCCCTGAACGTTACAAATCACTATCAGTTTTTCGTCCGATTCGAAAATCTTTGAGTCACAGCAGAACGGCCATAAGGTGCCCGAGGCAGCAATCGACCCATGGAGACAAGTCTGCTGGAGGACGATGTATTGAATCGGGACGCAATTTGAGAGATCCATCGTCATTAGGTGGCCCTGAAAGTTACAATTCACTATCAGTTTTTCGTCCGATTCGAAAATCTTTGACTCACAGCAGAACGGCCATAAGGTGCCCGAGGCAGCAATAGACCCATGAAGTCAAGTCTGCTGGAGGACGATGTATTGAATCAGGACGCAATTTGAGTGATCCATCGTCATTAGGTGGCCCTGAACGTTACAATTCACTATCAGTTTTTCGTCCCATTCGATAATCTAGATTCACAGCAGAACGGCCATAAGGTGCCCGAGGCAGCAATAGACCCATGGAGTCAACTCGGCTGGAGGACGATGTATTGAATCGGGACGCAATTTGCGTGGTCCATCGTCATTAGGTGGCCCTGGATGTTACAATTCACTATCAGTTTTTCGTCCGATTCGAAAATCTTTGACTCACAGCAGAACGGCCATTAGGTGCCCGAGGCAGCAATCGACCCGTCGAGACAAGTCTGCTGGAGGACGATGTATTGAATCGGGACGCAATTTGAGTGATCCATCGTCATTAGGAGGCCCTGAACGTTACAATTCACTATCAGTTTTTCGTCCCATTCGATAATCTAGACTCACAGCAGAACGGCCATAAGGTGCCCGAGGCAGCAATAGACCCATGGAGACAAGTCTGCTGGAGGACGATGTATTGAATCGGGACGCAATTTGAGTGTTCCATCGTCATTAGGAGGCCCTGAAAGTTACAATTCACTATCAGTTTTTCGTCCGATTCGAAAATCTTTGACTCACAGGAGAACGGCCATAAGGTGCCCGAGGCAGCAATAGACGCATGGAGACAAGTCTGCTGGAGGACGATGTATTGAATCGGACGCAATTTGAGTGATCCATCGTCATTAGGTGGCCCTGAAAGTTACAATTCACTATCAGTTTTTCGTCCGATTCGAAAATCTTTGACTCACGGCGGAACGGCCATAAGGTGCCCGAGGCAGCAACAGACCCATGGAGACAAGTCGGCTGGAGGACGATGTATTGAATCGGGACGCAATTTGAGTGATCCATCGTCATTAGGTGGCCCTGAACGTTACAATTCACTATCAGTTTTTCGTCCCATTCGATAATCTAGACTCACAGCAGAACGGCCATAAGGTGCAGAGGCAGCAATAGTCCCATGGAGTCAGGTCGGCTGGAGGACGATGTACTGATTCGGGACGCAATTTGTGTGGTCCATCGTCATTAGGTGGCCCTGAATGTTACAATTCACTATCAGTTTTTCGTCCGATTCGAAAATCTTTGACTCACAGCAGAACGGCCATAAGGTGCCCGAGGCAGCAATGGCCCATGGAGACAAGTCTGCTGGAGGACGATGTATTGAATCGGGACGCAATTTGAGTGTTCAATCGTCATTAGGAGGCCCTGAACGTTGCAATTCACTATCAGTTTTTCGTCCGATTCGAAAATCTTTGATTCACAGCAGGCCTGCCATAAGTTGCCCGAGGCAGCAATAGACCCTTGGAGACAAGTCTGCTGGAGGACGATGTATTGAATCGGGACGCAATTTGAGTGATCCATCGTCATTAGGTGGCCCTGAACGTTACAATTCGCTATCAGTTTTTCATCCCATTCGATAATCTAGACTCACAGCAGAATGGCCATAAGGTGCCCGAGGCAGCAATGGCCCATGGAGACAAGTCTGCTGGAGGACGATGTATAGAATCAGGACGCAATCTTAGTGATCCATCGTCATTAGGTGGCCCTGAAAGTTACAATTCACTATCAGTTTTTCGTTCCATTCGATAATCTAGACTCACAGCAGAACGGCCATAAGGTGCCCGAGGCAGCAATAGACCCATGGAGACAAGTCGGCTGGAGGACGATGTATTGAATCGGGACGCAATTTGAGTGATCCATCGTCATTAGGTGGCCCTGAACGTTACATTCACTACCAGTTTTTCGTCCCATTCGATAATCTAGATTCACAGCAGAACGGCCATAAGGTGCCCGAGGCAGCAATAGACCCATGGAGTCAAGTCGGCTGGAGGACGATGTATTGAATCGGGACGCAATTTGCGTGGTCCATCGTCATTAAGTGGCCCTGAATGTTATAATTCACTATCAGTTTTTCGTCCGATTCGAAAGTTTTTGACTCACAGCAGAACGGCCATTAGGTGCCCGAGGCAGCAATAGACCAATGGGGACAAGTCCGCTGGAGGACGATGTATTGAATCGGGACGCAATTTGAGTGTTCCATCGTCATTAGGAGGCCCTGAACGTTCCAATTTACTATCAGTTTTTCGTCCGATTCGAAAATCTTTGACTCACAGCAGAACGGCCATAAGGTGCCCGAGGCAGCAATAGACCCATGGAGACAAGTCTGCTGGAGGACGATGTATTGAATCGGGACGCAATTTGAGTGTTCCATCGTCATTAGGAGGCCCTGAAAATTACAATTCACTATCAGTTTTTCGTCCGATTCGAAAATCTTTGACTCACAGGAGAACGGCCATAAGGTGCCCGAGGCAGCAATAGATGCATGGAGACAAGTCTGCTGGAGGACGATGTATTGAATCGGACGCAATTTGTGTGGTCCATCGTCATTAGGTGGCCCTGAATGTTACAATTCACTATCAGTTTTTCGTCCGATTCGAAAATCTTTGACTCACAGCAGAACGGCCATAAGGTGCCCGAGGCAGCAATGGCCCATGGAGACAAGTCTGCTGGAGGACGATGTATTGAATCGGGACGCAATTTGAGTGTTCCATCGTCATTAGGAGGCCCTGAACGTTGCAATTCACTATCAGTTTTTCGTCCGATTCGAAAATCTTTGATTCACAGCAGGCCTGCCATTAGTTGCCCGAGGCAGCAATAGACCCTTGGAGACAAGTCTGCTGGAGGACGATGTATTGAATCGGGACGCAATTTGAGTGATCCATCGTCATTAGGTGGCCCTGAACGTTACAATTCGCTAACAGTTTTTCATCCCATTCGATAATCTAGACTCACAGCAGAATGGCCATAAGGTGCCCGAGGCAGCAATGGCCCATGGAGACAAGTCTGCTGGAGGACGATGTATAGAATCGGGACGCAATTTTAGTGATCCATCGTCATTAGGTGGCCCTGAAAGTTACAATTCACTATCAGTTTTTCGTTCCATTCCATAATCTAGACTCACAGCAGAACGGCCATAAGGTGCCCGAGGCAGCAATAGACCCATGGAGACAAGTCGGCTGGAGGACGATGTATTGAATCGGGACGCAATTTGAGTGATCCATCGTCATTAGGTGGCCCTGAACGTTACATTCACTACCAGTTTTTCGTCCCATTCGATAATCTAGATTCACAGCAGAACGGCCATAAGGTGCCCGAGGCAGCAATAGACCCATGGAGTCAAGTCGGCTGGAGGACGATGTATTGAATCGGGACGCAATTTGCGTGGTCCATCGTCATTAAGTGGCCCTGAATGTTACAATTCACTATCAGTTTTTCGTCCGATTCGAAAGTTTTTGACTCACAGCAGAACGGCCATTAGGTGCCCGAGGCAGCAATAGACCAATGGGGACAAGTCCGCTGGAGGACGATGTATTGAATCGGGACGCAATTTGAGTGTTCCATCGTCATTAGGAGGCCCTGAACGTTCCAATTTACTATCAGTTTTTCGTCCGATTCGAAAATCTTTGACTCACAGCAGAACGGCCATAAGGTGCCTGAGGCAGCAATAGACCCATGGAGTCAGGTCGGCTGGAGGATGATGTACTGAATCGGGAGTCAATTTGTGTGGTCCATCGTCATTAGGTGGCCTGAATGTTACAATTCACTATCAGTTTTTCGTCCGATTCGAAAATCTTTGACTCACAGCAGAACGGCCATAAGATGCCCGAGGCAGCAATAGACCCATGGAGACAAGTCTGCTGGAGGACGATGTATTGAATCGGGACGCAATTTGAGTGTTCCATCGTCATTAGGAGGCCCTGAACGTTACAATTCACTATCAGTTTTTCGTCCGATTCGAAAATCTTTGAGTCACAGCAGGCCTGCCATAAGGTGCCCGAGGCAGCAATAGACCCATGGAGACAAGTCTGCTGGAGGACGATGTATTGAATCGGGACGCAATTTGAGTGATCCATCATAATTAGGAGGCCCCGACCGTTACAATTCACTATCAGTTTTTCGTCCCATTCGATAATCTAGACTCACAGCAGAACGGCCATAAGGTGCCCGAGGCAGCAATAGACCCATGGAGTCAAGTCGGCTGGAGGACGATGTATTGAAACGGGACGCAATTTGAGAGATCCATCGTCATTAGGTGGCCCTGAACGTTTCAATTCACTATCAGTTTTTCGTCCCATTCGATAATCTAGACTCACAGCAGAACGGCCATAAGGTGCCCGAGGCAGCAATAGACCCATGGAGACAAGTCTGCTGGAGGACGATGTATTGAATCGGGACGCAATTTGAGTGATCCATCGTCATTAGGAGGCCCTGAACGTTACAATTCACTATCAGTTTTTTGTCCCATTCGATAATCTAGACTCACAGCAGAACGGCCATAAGGTGGCCGAGGCAGCAATAGACCCATTGAGTCAAGTCGGCTGGAGGACGATGTATTGAATGGGGACGAAATTTGAGTGATCCATCGTCATTAGATGGCCCTGAACGTTACAATTCACTATCAGTTTTTCGTCCGATTCGAAAATCTTTGACTCACAGCAGAACGGCCATTAGGTGCCCGAGGCAGCAATAGACCCATGGAGACAAGTCTGCTGGAGGACGATGTATTGAATCGGGACGCAATTTGAGTGATCCATCGTCATTAGGTGGCCCTGAATGTTACAAATCACTAATAGTTTTTCGTCCGATTCGAAAATCTTTGACTCACAGCAGAACGGCCATAAGGTGCCCGATGCAGCAATCGACCCATGGAGACAAGTCTGCTGGAGGACGATGTATTGAATCGGGACGCAATTTGAGTGATCCATCGTCATTAGGTGGCCCTGAAAGTTACAATTCACTATCAGTTTTTCGTCCGATTCGAAAATCTTTGACTCACAGCAGAACGGCCATAAGGTCCCCGAGGCAGAAATAGACCCATGAAGTCAAGTCTGCTGGAGGACGATGTATTGAATCAGGACGCAATTTGAGTGATCCATCGTCATTAGGTGGCCCTGAACGTTACAATTGACTATCAGTTTCTCGTCCCATTCGATAATCTAGACTCACAGCAGAACGGCCATAAGGTGCCCGAGGCAGCAATAGACCCATGGAGACAAGTCGGCTGGGGACGATGTATTGAATCGGGACGCAATTTGAGTGATCCATCGTCATTAGGTGGCCCTGAACGTTACAATTCACTATCAGTTTTTCGTCCCATTCGATAATCTAGATTCACAGCAGAACGGCCATAAGGTGCAAGAGGCAGCAATAGACCCATGGAGTCAACTCGGCTGGAGGACGATGTATTGAATCGGGACGCAATTTGCGTGGTCCATCGTCATTAGGTGGCCCTGAACGTTACAATTCACTATCAGTTTTTCGTCCGATTCGAAAATCTTTGACTCACAGCAGTACGGCCATAAGGTGCCCGAGGCAGCAATAGACGCATGGAGACAAGTCTGCTGGAGGACGATGTATTGAATCGGGACGCAATTTGAGTGTTCCATCGTCATTAGGAGGCCCTGAACGTTACAATTCACTATCAGATTTTCGTCCGATTCGAAAATCCTTGAGTCACAGCAGGCCTGCCATAAGGTGTCCGAGGCAGCAATAGACCCATGAAGTCAAGTCTGCTGGAGGACGATATATTGAATCGGGACGCAATTTGAGTGATCCATCGTCATTAGGTGGCCCTGAACGTTACAATTCACTATCAGTTTTTCATCCCATTCTATCATCTAGACTCACAGCAGAACGGCCATAAGGTGCCCGAGGCAGCAATAGACCCATGGAGACATGTCGGCTGGTGACGATGTATTGAATCGGGACGCAATTTTAGTGATCCATCGTCATTAGGTGGCCCTGAACGTTTTAATTCACTATCAGTTTTTCGTCCCATTCGATAATCTAGATTCACAGCAGAACGGCCATAAGGTGCCCGGGGCAGCAATAGACCCATGGAGTCAACTTGGCTGGAGGACGTTGAATTGAATCGGGACGCAATTTGCGTGGTCCATCGTCATTAGGTGGCCCTGAATGTTACAATTCACTATCAGTTTTTCGTCCGATTCGAAAATCGTTGACTCACAGCAGAATGGCCATTAGGTGCCCGAGGCAGCAATCGACCCATGGAGACAAGTCTGCTGGAGGACGATGTATTGAGTCGGGACGCAATTTGAGTGATCCATCGTCATTAGGAGGCCCTGAACGTTATAATTCACTATCAGTTTTTCGTCCCATTCGATAATCTAGACTCACAGCAGAACGGCCATAAGGTGCCCGAGGCAGCAATAGACCCATGGAGTCAAGTCGGCTGGAGGACGATGTATTGAATCGGGACGCAATTTGAGTGATCCATCGTCATTAGGAGGCCCTGAACGTTACAATTTACTATCAGTTTTTCGTCCCATTCGATAATCTAGACTCACAGCAGAACGGCCATAAGGTGCCCGAGGCAGCAATAGACCCATGGAGTATAGTCGGCTGGAGGACGATGTATTGAATCGGGACGCAATTTGAGTGATCCATCGTCATTAGGTGGCCCTGAACGTTACAATTCACTATCGGTTTTTCGTCCCATTCGATAATCTAGACTCACAGCAGAACGGCCATAAGGTGCCCGAGGCAGCAATAGACCCATGGAGGCAAGTCGGCTGGAGTACGATGTATTGAATCGGGACGCAATTTGAGTGTTCCGTCGTCATTAGGAGGCCCTGAACGTTACAATTCACTATCAGTTTTTCGTCCGATTCGAAAATCTTTGAGTCACAGCTGAACGGCCATAAGGTGCCCGAGGCTGCAATAGACCCATGGAGACAGTTTGCTGGAGGACAATGTATTGAATCGGGACGCAATTTGAGTGATCCATCGTCATTAGGTGGCCCTGAAAGTTACAATTCACTATCAGTTTTTCGTCCGATTCGAAAATCTTTGACTCACAGCAGAACGGCCATAAGGTGCCCGAAGCAGCAATAGACCCATGAAGTCAAGTCTGCTGGAGGACGATGAATTGAATCGGGACGCAATTTGAGTGATCCATCGTCATTAGGTGGCCTTGAATGTTACAAATCACTATCAGTTTTTCGTCCGATTCGAAAATCTTTGACTCACAGCAGAACGGCCATAAGGTGCCTGAGGCAGCAATCGACCCATGGAGACAAGTCTGCTGGAGGACGATGTATTGAATCGGGACGCAATTTGAGTGATCCATCGTCATTAGGTGGCCCTGAAAGTTACAATTCACTATTAGTTTTTTGTCCCATTCGAAAATCTTTGACTCGCAGCAGAACGGCCATAAGGTGCCCGAGGCAGCAATAGACCCATGAAGTCAAGTCTGCTGGAGGACGATGTATTGAATCAGGACGCAATTTGAGTGATCCATCGTCATTAGGTGGCCCTGAACGTTACAATTCACTATCAGTTTTTCGTCCCATTCGATAATCTAGACTCACAGCAGAACGGCCATAAGGTGCCCGAGGCAGCAATAGACCCATGGAGACAAGTCGGCTGGGGACGAGGTATTGAATCGGGACGCAATTTGAGTGATCCATCGTCATTAGGTGGCCCTGAACGTTACAATTCACTATCAGTTTTTCGTCCCATTCGATAATCTAGATTCACAGCAGAACGGCCATAAGGTGCCCGAGGCAGCAATAGACCCATGGAGTCAACTCGGCTGGAGGACGATGTATTGAATCGGGACGCAATTTGCGTGGTCCATCGTCATTAGGTGGCCCTGAATGTTACAATTCACTATCAGTTTTTCGTCCGATTCGAAAATCTTTGACTCACAGCAGAACGGCCATTAAGTGCCCGAGGCAGCAATCGACCCTTGGAGACAAGTCTGCTGGAGGACGATGTATTGAATCGGGACGCAATTTGAGTGATCCATCGTCATTAGGAGGCCCTGAACGTTACAATTCACTATCAGTTTTTCGTCCCATTCGATAATCTAGACTCACAGCAGAACGGCCATAAGGTGCCCGAGGTAGCAATAGACCGATGGAGACAAGTCTGCTGGAGGACGATGTATTGAATCGGGACGCAATTTGAGTGTTCCATCGTCATTAGGAGGCCCTGAAAGTTACAATTCACTATCAGTTTTTCGTCCGATTCGAAAATCTTTGACTCACAGGAGAACGGCCATAAGGTGCCCGAGGCAGCAATAGACGCATGGAGACAAGTCTGCTGGAGGACGATGTATTGAATCGGACGCAATTTGAGTGATCCATCGTCATTAGGTGGCCCTGAAAGTTACAATTCACTATCAGTTTTTCGTCCGATTCGAAAATCTTTGACTCACGGCGGAACGGCCATAAGGTGCCCGAGGCAGCAATAGACCCATGGAGACAAGTCGGCTGGAGGACGATGTATTGAATCGGGACGCAATTTGAGTGATCCATCGTCATTAGGTGGCCCTGAATGTTACAAATCACTAATAGTTTTTCGTCCGATTCGAAAATCTTTGACTCACAGCAGAACCGCCATAAGGTGCCCGATGCAGCAATCGACCCATGGAGACAAGTCTGCTGGAGGACGATGTATTGAATCGGGACGCAATTTGAGTGATCCATCGTCATTAGGTGGCCCTGAAAGTTACAATTCACTATCAGTTTTTCGTCCGATTCGAAAATCTTTGACTCACAGCAGAACGGCCATAAGGTCCCCGAGGCAGCAATAGACCCATGAAGTCAAGTCTGCTGGAGGACGATGTATTGAATCAGGACGCAATTTGAGTGATCCATCGTCATTAGGTGGCCCTGAACGTTACAATACACTATCAGTTTCTCGTCCCATTCGATAATCTAGACTCACAGCAGAACGGCCATAAGGTGCCCGAGGCAGCAATAGACCCATGGAGACAAGTCGGCTGGGGACGATGTATTGAATCGGGACGCAATTTGAGTGATCCATCGTCATTAGGTGGCCCTGAACGTTACAATTCACTATCAGTTTTTCGTCCCATTCGATAATCTAGATTCACAGCAGAACGGCCATAAGGTGCCCGAGGCAGCAATAGACCCATGGAGTCAACTCGGCTGGAGGACGATGTATTGAATCGGGACGCAATTTGCGTGGTCCATCGTCATTAGGTGGCCCTGAACGTTACAATTCACTATCAGTTTTTCGTCCGATTCGAAAATCTTTGACTCACAGCAGTACGGCCATAAGGTGCCCGAGGCAGCAATAGAAGCATGGAGACAAGTCTGCTGGAGGACGATGTATTGAATCGGGACGCAATTTGAGTGTTCCATCGTCATTAGGAGGCACTGAACGTTACAATTCACTATCAGATTTTCGTCCGATTCGAAAATCCTTGAGTCACAGCAGGCCTGCCATAAGGTGTCCGAGGCAGCAATAGACCCATGAAGTCAAGTCTGCTGGAGGACGATATATTGAATCGGGACGCAATTTGAGTGATCCATCGTCATTACGTGGCCCTGAACGTTACAATTCACTATCAGTTTTTCATCCCATTCTATCATCTAGACTCACAGCAGAACGGCCATAAGGTGCCCGAGGCAGCAATAGACCCATGGAGACAAGTCGGCTGGTGACGATGTATTGAATCGGGACGCAATTTTAGTGATCCATCGTCATTAGGTGGCCCTGAACGTTTTAATTCACTATCAGTTTTTCGTCCCATTCGATAATCTAGATTCACAGCAGAACGGCCATAAGGTGCCCGGGGCAGCAATAGACCCATGGAGTCAACTTGGCTGGAGGACGTTGAATTGAATCGGGACGCAATTTGCGTGGTCCATCGTCATTAGGTGGCCCTGAATGTTACAATTCACTATCAGTTTTTCGTCCAATTCGAAAATCGTTGACTCACAGCAGAACGGCCATTAGGTGCCCGAGGCAGCAATCGACCCATGGAGACAAGTCTGCTGGAGGACGATGTATTGAGTCGGGACGCAATTTGAGTGATCCATCGTCATTAGGAGGCCCTGAACGTTATAATTCACTATCAGTTTTTCGTCCCATTCGATAATCTAGACTCACAGCAGAACGGCCATAAGGTGCCCGAGGCAGCAATAGACCCATGGAGTCAAGTCGGCTGGAGGACGATGTATTGAATCGGGACGCAATTTGAGTGATCCATCGTCATTAGGAGGCCCTGAACGTTACAATTTACTATCAGTTTTTCGTCCCATTCGATAATCTAGACTCACAGCAGAACGGCCATAAGGTGCCCGAGGCAGCAATAGACACATGGAGTATAGTCGGCTGGAGGACGATGTATTGAATCGGGACGCAATTTGAGTGATCCATCGTCATTAGGTGGCCCTGAACGTTACAATTCACTATCGGTTTTTCGTCCCATTCGATAATCTAGACTCACAGCAGAACGGCCATAAGGTGCCCGAGGCAGCAATAGACCCATGGAGGCAAGTCGGCTGGAGTACGATGTATTGAATCGGGACGCAATTTGAGTGTTCCGTCGTCATTAGGAGGCCCTGAACGTTACAATTCACTATCAGTTTTTCGTCCGATTCGAAAATCTTTGAGTCACAGCTGAACGGCCATAAGGTGCCCGAGGCTGCAATAGACCCATGGAGACAGTTTGCTGGAGGACAATGTATTGAATCGGGACGCAATTTGAGTGATCCATCGTCATTAGGTGGCCCTGAAAGTTACAATTCACAATCAGTTTTTCGTCCCATTCTATCATCTAGACTCACAGCAGAACGATCATAAGGTGCCCGAGGCAGCAATAGACCCATGGAGACAAGTCGGCTGGGGACGAGGTATTGAATCGGGACGCAATTTGAGTGATCCATCGTCATTAGGTGGCCCTGAACGTTACAATTCACTATCAGTTTTTCGTCCCATTCGATAATCTAGACTCACAGCAGAACGGCCATAAGGTGCCCGAGGCAGCAATAGACCCATGGAGTCAAGTCGGCTGGAGGACGATGTACTGAATCGGGACGCAATTTGAGTGATCCATCGTCATTAGGTGGCCCTGAACGTTACAATTCACTATCAGTTTTTCATCCCATTCTATCATCTAGACTCACAGCAGAACGATCATAAGGTGCCCGAGGCAGCAATAGTCCCATGGAGTCAAGTCGGCTAGTGGACGATGTACTGAATCGGGACGCAATTTGTGTGGTCCATCGTCATTAGGTGGCCCTGAATGTTACAAATCACTATCAGTTTTTCGTCCGATTCGATAATCTTTGACTCACAGCAGAACGGCCATAAGGTGACCGAGGCAGCAATAGACGCATGGAGACAAGTCTGCTGGAGGACGATGTATTGAATCGGGACGCAATTTGAGTGTTCCATCGTCATTAGGAGGCCCTGAACGTTACAATTCACTATCAGTTTTTCGTCCGATTCGAAAATCTTTGAGTCACAGCAGGCCTGCCATAAGGTGCCCGAGGAAGCAATAGACCCATGGAGACAAGTCTGCTGGAGGACGATGTATTGAATCGGGACGCAATTTGAGTGATCCATCGTCATTAGGTGGCCCTGAACGTTACAATTCACTATCAGTTTTTCATCCCATTCTATCATCTAGACTCACAGCAGAACGGCCATAAGGTGCCCGAGGCAGCAATAGTCCCATGGAGTCAAGTCGGCTAGTGGACGATGTACTGAATCGGGACGCAATTTGTGTGGTCCATCGTCATTAGGTGGCCCTGAATGTTACAAATCACTATCAGTTTATCGTCCCATTCGATAATCTAGACTCACAGCAGAACGGCCATAAGGTGCCCACAGGCAGCAATCGACCCATGGAGACAAGTCTGTTGGAGGACGATGTATTGAATCGGGACGCAATTTAAAGTGATCCATCGTCATTAGGTGGCCCTGAAAGTTACAATTCACTATCAGTTTTTCGTCCGATTCGAAAATCTTTGACTCACAGCAGAACGACCATAAGGTCCCCGAGGCAGCAATAGACCCATGAAGTCAAGTCTGCTGGAGGACGATGTATTGAATCAGGACGCAATTTGAGTGATCCATTGTCATTAGGTGGCCCTGAACGTTACAATTCACTATCAGTTTCTCGTCCCATTCGATAATCTAGACTCACAGCAGAACGGCCATAAGGTGCCCGAGGCAGCAATAGACCCATGGAGACAAGTCGGCTGGGGACGATGTATTGAATCGGGACGCAATTTGAGTGATCCATCGTCATTAGGTGGCCCTGAACGTTACAATTCACTATCAGTTTTTCGTCCCATTCGATAATCTAGATTCACAGCAGAACGGCCATAAGGTGCCCGAGGCAGCAATAGACCCATGGAGTCAACTCGGCTGGAGGACGATGTATTGAATCGGGACGCAATTTGCGTGGTCCATCGTCAATAGGTGGCCCTGAATGTTACAATTCACTATCAGTTTTTCGTCCGATTCGAAAATCTTTGACTCACAGCAGAACGGCCATTAGGTGCCCGAGGCAGCAATCGACCCATGGAGACAAGTCTGCTGGAGGACGATGTATTGAATCGGGACGCAATTTGAGTGATCCATCGTCATTAGGTGGCCCTGAACGTTACAATTCACTATCAGTTTTTCGTCCGATTCGAAAATCTTTGACTCACAGCAGTACGGCCATAAGGTGCCCGAGGCAGCAATAGACGCATGGAGACAAGTCTGCTGGAGGACGATGTATTGAATCGGGACGCAATTTGAGTGTTCCATCGTCATTAGGAGGCCCTGAACGTTACAATTCACTATCAGTTTTTCGTCCGATTCGAAAATCTTTGAGTCACAGCAGGCCTGCCATAAGGTGTCCGAGGCAGCAATAGACCCATGAAGTCAAGTCTGCTGGAGGACGATATATTGAATCGGGACGCAATTTGAGTGATCCATCGTCATTAGGTGGCCCTGAACGTTACAATTCACTATCAGTTTTTCATCCCATTCTATCATCTAGACTCACAGCAGAACGGCCATAAGGTGCCCGAGGCAGCAATAGACCCATGGAGACAAGTCGGCTGGTGACGATGTATTGAATCGGGACGCAATATTAGTGATCCATCGTCATTAGGTGGCCCTGAACGCTTTAATTCACTATCAGTTTTTCGTCCCATTCGATAATCTAGATTCACAGCGGAACGGCCATAAGGTGCCCGAGGCAGCAATAGACCCATGGAGTCAAGTCTGCTGGAGGACGATGTATTGAATCGGGACGCAATTTGAGTGATCCATCGTCATTAGGAGGCCCTGAACGTTACAATTCACTATCAGTTTTTCGTCCCATTCGATAATCTAGACTCACAGCAGAACGGCCATAAGGTGCCCGAGGCAGCAATAGACCCATGGAGTCAAGTCGGCTGGAGGACGATGTATTGAATCGGGACGCAATTTGAGTGATCCATCGTCATTAGGAGGCCCTGAACGTTATAATTCACTATCAGTTTTTCGTCCCATTCGAAAATCTTTGACTCACAGCAGAACGGCCATAAGGTGCCCGAGGCAGCAATAGACCCATGAAGTCAAGTCTGCTGGAGGACGATGTATTGAATCGGGACGCAATTTGAGTGATCCATCGTCATTAGGTGGCCCTGAATGTTACAAATCACTATCAGTTTTTCGTCCGATTCGAAAATCTTTGACTCACAGCAGAACGGCCATAAGGTGCCTGAGGCAGCAATCGACCCATGGAGACAAGTCTGCTGGAGGACGATGTATTGAATCGGGACGCAATTTGAGTGATCCATCGTCATTAGGTGGCCCTGAAAGTTACAATTCACTATCAGTTTTTCGTCCCATTCGAAAATCTTTGACTCACAGCAGAACGGCCATAAGGCGCCCGAGGCAGCAATAGACTCATGAAGTCAAGTCTGCTGGAGGACGATGTATTGAATCAGAACGCAATTTGAGTGATCCATCGTCATTAGGTGGCCCTGAACGTTACAATTCACTATCAGTTTTTCGTCCCATTCGATAATCTAGACTCACAGCAGAACGGCCATAAGGTGCCCGAGGCAGCAATAGACACATGGAGACAAATCGGCTGGGGACGATGTATTGAATCGGGACGCAATTTGAGTGATCCATCGTCATTAGGTGGCCCTGAACGTTACAATTCACTATCAGTTTTTCGTCCCATTCGATAATCTAGATTCACAGCAGAACGGCCATAAGGTGCCCGAGGCAGCAATAGACCCATGGAGTCAACTCGGCTGGAGGACGATGTATTGAATCGGGACGCAATTTGCGTGGTCCATCGTCATTAGGTGGCCCTGAATGTTACAATTCACTATCACTTTTTCGTCCGATTCGAAAATCTTTGACTCACAGCAGAACGGCCATTAAGTGCCCGAGGCAGCAATCGACCCATGGAGACAAGTCTGCTGGAGGACGATGTATTGAATCGGGACGCAATTTGAGTGATCCATCGTCATTAGGAGGCCCTGAACGTTACAATTCACTATCAGTTTTTCGTCCCATTCGATAATCTAGACTCACAGCAGAACGGCCATAAGTTGCCCGAGGCAGCAATAGACCCATGGAGTCAAGTCGCCTGGAGGACGATGTATTGAATCGGGACGCAATTTGAGTGATCCATCGTCATTAGGAGGCCCTGACCGTTACAATTCACTATCAGTTTTTCGTCCCATTCGATAATCTAGACTCACAGCAGAACGGCCATAAGGTGCCCGAGGCAGCAATAGACCCATGGAGTCAAGTCGGCTGGAGGACGATGTATTGAATCGGGACGCAATTTGAGTGATCCATCGTCATTAGGTGGCCCTGAACGTTACAATTCACTATCAGTTTTTCATCCCATTCTATCATCTAGACTCACAGCAGAACGGCCATAAGGTGCCCGAGGCAGCAATAGTCCCATGGAGTCAAGTCGGCTAGTGGACGATGTACTGAATCGGGACGCAATTTGTGTGGTCCATCGTCATTAGGTGGCCCTGAATGTTACAAATCACTATCAGTTTTTCGTCCGATTCGATAATCTTTGACTCACAGCAGAACGGCCATAAGGTGACCGAGGCAGCAATAGACGCATGGAGACAAGTCTGCTGGAGGACGATGTATTGAATCGGGACGCAATTTGAGTGTTCCATCGTCATTAAGAGGCCCTGAACGTTACAATTCACTATCAGTTTTTCGTCCGATTCGAAAATCTTTGAGTCACAGCAGGCCTGCCATAAGGTGCCCGAGGAAGCAATAGACCCATGGAGACAAGTCTGCTGGAGGACGATGTATTGAATCGGGACGCAATTTGAGTGATCCATCGTCATTAGGTGGCCCTGAACGTTACAATTCACTATCAGTTTTTCATCCCATTCTATCATCTAGACTCACAGCAGAACGGCCATAAGGTGCCCGAGGCAGCAATAGTCCCATGGAGTCAAGTCGGCTAGTGGACGATGTACTGAATCGGGACGCAATTTGTGTGGTCCATCGTCATTAGGTGGCCCTGAATGTTACAAATCACTATCAGTTTTTCGTCCGATTCGATAATCTTTGACTCACAGCAGAACGGCCATAAGGTGCCCGAGGCAGCAATAGACCCATGGAGTCAACTCGGCTGGAGGACGATGAATTGAATCGGGACGCAATTTGCGTGGTCCATCGTCATTAGGTGGCCCTGAATGTTACAATTCACTATCAGTTTTTCGTCTGATTCTAAAATCTTTGACTCACAGCAGAACGGCCATAGGTGCCCGAGGCAGCAATCGACCCATGGAGACAAGTCTGCTGGAGGACGATGTATTGAATCGGGACGCAATTTGAGGGATCCATCGTCATTAGGAGGCCCTGAACGTTACAATTCACTATCAGTTTTTCGTCCCATTCGATAATCTAGACTCACAGCAGAACGGCCATAAGGTGCCCGAGGCAGTAATAGACCCATGGAGTCAAGTCGGCTGGAGGACGATGTATTGAATCGGGACGCAATTTGAGTGATCCATCGTCATTAGGAGGCCCTGAACGTTACAATTCACTATCAGTTTTTCGTCCCATTCGATAATCTAGACTCATAGCAGAACGGCCATAAGGTGCCCGAGGCAGCAATAGACCCATGGAGTCAAGTCGGCTGGAGGACGATGTATTGAATCGGGACGCAATTTGAGTGATCCATCGTCATTAGGTGGCCCTGAACGTTACAATTCACTATCAGTTTTTCGTCCCATTCGATAATCTAGACTCACAGCAGAACGGCCATAAGGTGCCCGAGGCAGCAATAGACCCATGGAGACAAGTCTGCTGGAGGACGATGTATTGAATCGGGACGCAATTTGAGTGATCCATCGTCATTAGGAGGCCCTGAACGTTACAATTCACTATCAGTTTTTCGTCCCATTCGATAATCTAGACTCACAGCAGAACGGCCATAAGGTGCCCGAGGCAGCAATAGACCCATGGAGTCAAGTCGCCTGGAGGACGATGTATTGAATCGGGACGCAATTTGAGTGATCCATCGTCATTAGGAGGCCCTGACCGTTACAATTCACTATCAGTTTTTCGTCCCATTCGATAATCTAGACTCACAGCAGAACGGCTATAAGGTGCCCGAGGCAGCAATAGACCCATGGAGTCAAGTCGGCTGGAGGACGATGTATTGAATCGGGACGCAATTTGAGTGATCCATCGACATTAGGTGGCCCTGAACGTTACAATTCACTATCAGTTTTTCATCCCATTCTATCATTTAGACTCACAGCAGAACGGCCATAAGGTGCCCGAGGCAGCAATAGTCCCATGGAGTCAAGTCGGCTAGTGGACGATGTACTGAATCGGGACGCAATTTGTGTGGTCCATCGTCATTAGGTGGCCCTGAATGTTACAAATCACTATCAGTTTTTCGTCCGATTCGATAATCTTTGACTCACAGCAGAACGGCCATAAGGTGACCGAGGCAGCAATAGACGCATGGAGACAAGTCTGCTGGAGGACGATGTATTGAATCGGGACGCAATTTGAGTGTTCCATCGTCATTAGGAGGCCCTGAACGTTACAATTCACTATCAGTTTTACATCCGATTCGAAAATCTTTGAGTCACAGCAGGCCTGCCATAAGGTGCCCGAGGAAGCAATAGACCCATGGAGACAAGTCTGCTGGAGGACGATGTATTGAATCGGGACGCAATTTGAGTGATCCATCGTCATTAGGTGGCCCTGAACGTTACAATTCACTATCAGTTTTTCATCCCATTCTATCATCTAGACTCACAGCAGAACGGCCATAAGGTGCCCGAGGCAGCAATAGTCCCATGGAGTCAAGTCGGCTAGTGGACGATGTACTGAATCGGGACGCAATTTGTGTGGTCCATCGTCATTAGGTGGCCCTGAATGTTACAAATCACTATCAGTTTTTCGTCCGATTCGATAATCTTTGACTCACAGCAGAACGGCCATAAGGTGCCCGAGGCAGCAATAGACCCATGAAGTCAAGTCTGCTGGAGGACGATGTATTGAATCAGGACGCAATTTGAGTGATCCATCGTCATTAGGTGGCCCTGAACGTTACAATTGACTATCAGTTTTTCGTCCCATTCGATAATCTAGACTCACAGCAGAACGGCCATAAGGTGCCCGAGGCAGCAATAGACCCATGGAGACAAGTCGGCTGGGGACGATGTATTGAATCGGGACGCAATTTGAGTGATCCATCGTCATTAGGTGGCCATGAACGTTTTAATTCACTATCAGTTTTTCGTCCCATTCGATAATCTAGATTCACACCAGAACGGCCATAAGGTGCCCGGGGCAGCAATAGACCCATGGAGTCAACTCGGCTGGAGGACGATGAATTGAATCGGGACGCAATTTGCGTGGTCCATCGTCATTAGGTGGCCCTGAACGTTACAATTCACTATCAGTTTTTCGTCCGATTCGAAAATCTTTGACTCACAGCAGAACGGCCATAAGGTGCCCGAGGCAGCAATAGACCCATGGAGACAAGTATGCTGGAGGACGATGTATTGAATCGGGACGCAATTTGAGTGATCCATCGTCATTAGGTGGCCCTGAACGTTACAATTCACTATCAGTTTTTCATCCCATTCTATCATCTAGACTCACAGCAGAACGGCCATAAGGTGCCCGAGGCAGCAATAGTCCCATGGAGTCAAGTCGGCTGGAGGACGATGTATTGAATCGGGACGCAATTTGAGTGATCCATCGTCATTAGGAGGCCCTGAACGTTACAATTCACTATCAGTTTTTCATCCCATTCTATCATCTAGACTCACAGCAGAACGGCCATAAGGTGCCCGAGGCAGCAATAGTCCCATGGAGTCAAGTCGGCTGGAGGACGATGTATTGAATCGGGACGCAATTTGAGTGTTCCATCGTCATTAGGAGGCCCTGAACGTTACAATTCACTATCTGTTTTTCGTCCGATTCGAAAATCTTTGAGTCACAGCAGGCCTGCCATAAGGTGCCCGAGGCAGCAATAGACCCATGGAGACAAGTCTGCTGGAGGACGATGTATTGAATCGGGACGCAATTTGAGTGATCCATCGTCATTAGGTGGCCCTGAACGTTACAATTCACTATCAGTTTTTCGTCTCATTCGATAATCTAGACTCACAGCAGAACGGCCATAAGGTGCCCGAGGCAGCAATAGACCCATGGTGTCAAGTCTGCTGGAGGACGATGTATTGATTCGGGACGCAATTTGAGTGATCCATCGTCATTAGGAGGCCCTGAAGGTTACAATTCACTATCAGTTTTTTGTCCCATTCGACAAACTAGACTCACAGCAGAACGGCCATAAGGTGCCCGAGGCAGCAATAGACCCATGGAGTCAAGTTGGCTGGAGTACGATGTATTGAATCGGGACGCAATTTGAGTGATCCATCGTCATTAGGTGGCCCTGAACGTTACAATTCACTATCAGTTTTTCGTCCGATTCGAAAATCTTTGACTCACAGCAGAAAGGCCATAAGGTCCCCGAGGCAGCAATAGACGCATGGAGACAAGTCTGCTGGAAGACGATGTATTGAATCGGGACGCAATTTGAGTGTTCCATCGTCATTAGGAGGCCCTGAACGTTACAATTCACTATCAGTTTCTCGTCCGATTCGAAAATCTTTGAGTCACAGCAGGCCTGCCATAAGGTGCCCGAGGCAGCAATAGACCCATGGAGACAAGTATGCTGGAGGACGATGTATTGAATCGGGACGCAATTTGAGTGATCCATCGTCATAAGGTGGCCCTGAACGTTACAATTCACTATCAGTTTTTCATCCCATTCTATCATCTAGACTCACAGCAGAACGGCCATAAGGTGCCCGAGGCAGCAATAGTCCCATGGAGTCAAGTCGGCTAGTGGACGATGTACTGAATCGGGACGCAATTTGTGTGGTCCATCGTCATTAGGTGGCCCTGAATGTTACAAATAACTATCAGTTTTTCGTCCGATTCGAAAATCTTTGACTCACAGCAGAACGGCCATAAGGTGCCGAGGCAGCAATAGACCCATGAAGTCAAGTCTGCTGGAGGACGATGTATTGAATCAGGACGCAATTTGAGTGATCCATCGTCATTTGGTGGCCCTGAACGTTACAATTCACTATCAGTTTTTCGTCCCATTCGATAATCTAGACTCACAGCAGAACGGCCATAAGGTGCCCGAGGCAGCAATAGACCCATGGAGACAAGTCGGCTGGGGACGATGTATTGAATCGGGACGCAATTTGAGTGATCCATCGTCATTAGGTGGCCCTGAACGTTTTAATTCACTATCAGTTTTTCGTCCCATTCGATAATCTAGATTCACAGCAGAACGGCAATAAGGTGCCCGGGGCAGCAATAGACCCATGGAGTCAGCTCTGCTGGAGGACGATGAATTGAAACGGGACGCAATTTGCGTGGTCCATCGTCATTAGGTAGCCCTGAATGTTACAATTCACTATCAGTTTTTCGTCCGATTCTAAAATCTTTGACTCACAGCAGAACGGCCATTAGGTGCCCGAGGCAGCAATCGACCCATGGAGACAAGTCTGCTGGAGGACGATGTATTGAATCGGGACGCAATTTGAGTGATCCATCGTCATTAGGAGGCGCTGAACGTTACAATTCACTATCAGTTTTTCGTCCCATTCGATAATCTAGACTCACAGCAGAACGGCCATAAGGTGCCCGAGGCAGCAATAGACCCATGGAGTCAAGTCGGCTGGAGGACGATGTATTGAATCGGGACGCAATTTGAGTGATCCATCGTCATTAGGAGGCCCTGAACGTTACAATTCACTATCAGTTTTTCGTCCCATTCGATAATCTAGACTCACAGCAGAACGGCCATAAGGTGCCCGAGGCAGCAATAGACCCATGGAGACAAGTCGGCTGGGGACGATGTATTGAATCGGGACGCAATTTGAGTGATCCATCGTCATTAGGTGGCCCTGAACGTTTTAATTCACTATCAGTTTTTCGTCCCATTCGATAATCTAGATTCACAGCAGAACGGCCATAAGGTGCCCGGGGCAGCAATAGACCCATGGAGTCAGCTCTGCTGGAGGACGATGAATTGAAACGGGACGCAATTTGCGTGGTCCATCGTCATTAGGTAGCCCTGAATGTTACAATTCACTATCAGTTTTTCGTCCGATTCTAAAATCTTTGACTCACAGCAGAACGGCCATTAGGTGCCCGAGGCAGCAATCGACCCATGGAGACAAGTCTGCTGGAGGACGATGTATTGAATCGGGATGCAATTTGAGTGATCCATCGTCATTAGGAGGCCCTGAACGTTACAATTCACTATCAGTTTTTCGTCCCATTCGATAAGCTAGACTCACAGCAGAACGGCCATAAGGTGCCCGAGGCAGCAATAGACCCATGGAGTCAAGTCGGCTGGAGGACGATGTATTGAATCGGGACGCAATTTGAGTGATCCATCGTCATTAGGAGGCCCTGAACGTTACAATTCACTATCAGTTTTTCGTCCCATTCGATAATCTAGACTCACAGCAGAACGGCCATAAGGTGCCCGAGGCAGCAATAGACCCATGGAGTCAAGTCGGCTGGAGGACGATGTATTGAATCGGGACGCAATTTGAGTGATCCATCGTCATTAGGTGGCCCTGAACGTTACAATTCACTATCAGTTTTTCGTCCGATTCGAAAATCTTTGACTCACAGCAGTACGGCCATAAGGTGCCCGAGGCAGCAATAGACGCATGGAGACAAGTCTGCTGGAGGACGATGTATTGAATCGGGACGCAATTTGAGTGTTCCATCGTCATTAGGAGGCCCTGAACGTTACAATTCACTATCAGTTTTTCGTCCGATTCGAAAATCTTTGAGTCACAGCAGGCCTGCCATAAGGTGTCCGAGGCAGCAATAGACCCATGAAGTCAAGTCTGCTGGAGGACGATATATTGAATCGGGACGCAATTTGAGTGATCCATCGTCATTAGGTGGCCCTGAACGTTACAATTCACTATCAGTTTTTCATCCCATTCTATCATCTAGACTCACAGCAGAACGGCCATAAGGTGCCCGAGGCAGCAATAGACCCATGGAGTCAAGTCGCCTGGAGGACGATGTATTGAATCGGGACGCAATTTGAGTGATCCATCGTCATTAGGAGGCCCTGAACGTTACAATTCACTATCAGTTTTTCGTCCCATTCGATAATCTAGACTCACAGCAGAACGGCCATAAGGTGCCCGAGGCAGCAATAGACCCATGGAGTCAAGTCGGCTGGAGGACGATGTATTGAATCGGGACGCAATTTGAGTGATCCATCGTCATTAGGTGGCCATGAACGTTACAATTCACTATCAGTTTTTCATCCCATTCTATCATCTAGACTCACAGCAGAACGGCCATAAGGTGCCCGAGGCAGCAATAGTCCCATGGAGTCAAGTCGGCTAGTGGACGATGTACTGAATCGGGACGCAATTTGTGTGGTCCATCGTCATTAGGTGGCCCTGAATGTTACAAATCACTATCAGTTTTTCGTCCGATTCGATAATCTTTGACTCACAGCAGAACGGCCATAAGGTGACCGAGGCAGCAATAGACGCATGGAGACAAGTCTGCTGGAGGACGATGTATTGAATCGGGACGCAATTTGAGTGTTCCATCGTCATTAGGAGGCCCTGAACGTTACAATTCACTATCTGTTTTTCGTCCGATTCGAAAATCTTTGAGTCACAGCAGGCCTGCCATAAGGTGCCCGAGGCAGCAATAGACCCATGGAGACAAGTCTGCTGGAGGACGATGTATTGAATCGGGACGCAATTTGAGTGATCCATCGTCATTAGGTGGCCCTGAACGTTACAATTCACTATCAGTTTTTCGTCCCATTCGATAATCTAGACTCACAGCAGAACGGACATAAGGTGCCCGAGGCAGCAATAGACCCATGGTGACAAGTCTGCTGGAGGACGATGTATTGAATCGGGACGCAATTTGAGTGATCCATCGTCATTAGGTGGCCCTGAATGTTACAAATCACTATCAGTTTTTCGTCCGATTCGATAATCTTTGACTCACAGCAGAACGGCCATAAGGTGCCCGAGGCAGCAATAGACCCATGAAGTCAAGTCTGCTGGAGGACGATGTATTGAATCAGGACGCAATTTGAGTGATCCATCGTTATTAGGTGGCCCTGAACGTTACAATTGACTATCAGTTTTTCGTCCCATTCGATAATCCAGACTCACAGCAGAACGGCCATAAGGTGCCCGAGGCAGCAATAGACCCATGGAGACAAGTCGGCTGGGGACGATGTATTGAATCGGGACGCAATTTGAGTGATCCATCGTCATTAGGTGGCCGTGAACGTTTTAATTCACTATCTGTTTTTCGTCCCATTCGATAATCTAGATTCACACCAGAACGGCCATAAGGTGCCCGGGGCAGCAATAGACCCATGGAGTCAACTCGGCTGGAGGACGATGAATTGAATCGGGACGCAATTTGCGTGGTCCATCGTCATTAGGTGGCCCTGAATATTACAATTCACTATCAGTTTTTCGTCTGATTCTAAAATCTTTGACTCACAGCAGAACGGCCATAGGTGCCCGAGGCAGCAATCGACCCATGGAGACAAGTCTGCTGGAGGACGATGTATTGAATCGGGACGCAATTTGAGAGATCCATCGTCATTAGGAGGCCCTGAACGTTACAATTCACTATCAGTTTTTCGTCCCATTCGATAATCTAGACTCACAGCAGAACGGCCATAAGGTGCCCGAGGCAGTAATAGACCCATGGAGTCAAGTCGGCTGGAGGACGATGTATTGAATCGGGACGCAATTTGAGTGATCCATCGTCATTAGGGGGCCCTGAACGTTACAATTCACTATCAGTTTTTCGTCCCATTCGATAATCTAGACTCATAGCAGAACGGCCATAAGGTGCCCGAGGCAGCAATAGACCCATGGAGTCAAGTCGGCTGGAGGACGATGTATTGAATCGGGACGCAATTTGAGTGATCCATCGTCATTAGGTGGCCCTGAACGTTACAATTCACTATCAGTTTTTCGTCCCATTCGATAATCTAGACTCACAGCAGAACGGCCTTAAGGTGCCCGAGGCAGCAATAGACCCATGGAGTCAAGTCGGCTGGAGTACGATGTATTGAATCGGGACGCAATTTGAGTGATCCATCGTCATTAGGTGGCCCTGAACGTTACAATTCACTATCAGTTTTTCGTCCGATTCGAAAATCTTTGACTCACAGCAGAACGGCCATAAGGTGCCCGAGGCAGCAATAGATGCATGGAGACAAGTATGCTGGAGGACGATGTATTGAATCGGGACGCAATTTGAGTGTTCCATCGTCATTAGGAGGCTCTGAACGTTACAATTCACTATCTGTTTTTCGTCCGATTCGAAAATCTTTGAGTCACAGCAGGCCTGCCATAAGGTGCCCGAGGCAGCAATAGACCCATGGAGACAAGTCTGCTGGAGGACGATGTATTGAATCGGGACGCAATTTGAGTGATCCATCGTCATTAGGTGGCCCTGAATGTCACAAATAACTATCAGTTTTTCGTCCGATTCGAAAATCTTTGACTCACAGCAGAACGGCCATAAGGTGCCGAGGCAGCAATAGACCCATGAAGTCAAGTCTGCTGGAGGACGATGTATTGAATCAGGACGCAATTTGAGTGATCCATCGTCATTTGGTGGCCCTGAACGTTACAATTCACTATCAGTTTTTCGTCCCATTCGATAATCTAGACTCACAGCAGAACGGCCATAAGGTGCCCGAGGCAGCAATAGACCCATGGAGACAAGTCGGCTGGGGACGATGTATTGAATCGGGACGCAATTTGAGTGATCCATCGTCATTAGGTGGCCCTGATCGTTTTAATTCACTATCAGTTTTTCGTCCCATTCGATATTCTAGATTCACAGCAGAACGGCAATAAGGTGCCCGGGGCAGCAATAGACCCATGGAGTCAGCTCTGCTGGAGGACGATGAATTGAAACGGGACGCAATTTGCGTGGTCCATCGTCATTAGGTAGCCCTGAATGTTACAATTCACTATCAGTTTTTCGTCCGATTCTAAAATCTTTGACTCACAGCAGAACGGCCATTAGGTGCCCGAGGCAGCAATCGACCCATGGAGACAAGTCTGCTGGAGGACGATGTATTGAATCGGGACGCAATTTGAGTGATCCATCGTCATTAGGAGGCCCTGAACGTTACAATTCACTATCAGTTTTTCGTCCCATTCGATAATCTAGACTCACAGCAGAACGGCCATAAGGTGCCCGAGGCAGCAATAGACCCATGGAGTCAAGTCGGCTGGAGGACGATGTATTGAATCGGGACGCAATTTGAGTGATCCATCGTCATTAGGAGGCCCTGAACGTTACAATTCACTATCAGTTTTTCGTCCCATTCGATAATCTAGACTCACAGCAGAACGGCCATAAGGTGCCCGAGGCAGCAATAGACCCATGGAGACAAGTCGGCTGGGGACGATGTATTGAATCGGGACGCAATTTGAGTGATCCATCGTCATTAGGTGGCCCTGAACGTTTTAATTCACTATCAGTTTTTCGTCCCATTCGATAATCTAGATTCACAGCAGAACGGCCATAAGGTGCCCGGGGCAGCAATAGACCCATGGAGTCAGCTCTGCTGGAGGACGATGAATTGAAACGGGACGCAATTTGCGTGGTCCATCGTCATTAGGTAGCCCTGAAAGTTACAATTCACTATCAGTTTTTCGTCCGATTCTAAAATCTTTGACTCACAGCAGAACGGCCATTAGGTGCCCGAGGCAGCAATCGACCCATGGAGACAAGTCTGCTGGAGGACGATGTATTGAATCGGGACGCAATTTGAGTGATCCATCGTCATTAGGAGGCCCTGAACGTTACAATTCACTATCAGTTTTTCGTCCCATTCGATAAGCTAGACTCACAGCAGAACGGCCATAAGGTGCCCGAGGCAGCAATAGACCCATGGAGTCAAGTCGGCTGGAGGACGATGTATTGAATCGGGACGCAATTTGAGTGACCCATCGTCATTAGGAGGCCCTGAACGTTACAATTCAATATCAGTTTTTCGTCCCATTCGATAATCTAGACTCACAGCAGAACGGCCATAAGGTGCCCGAGGCAGCAATAGACCCATGGAGTCAAGTCGGCTGGAGGACGATGTATTGAATCGGGACGCAATTTGAGTGATCCATCGTCATTAGTTGGCCCTGAACGTTACAATTCACTATCAGTTTTTCGTCCGATTCGAAAATCTTTGACTCACAGCAGTACGGCCATAAGGTGCCCGAGGCAGCAATAGACGCATGGAGACAAGTCTGCTGGAGGACGATGTATTGAATCGGGACGCAATTTGAGTGTTCCATCGTCATTAGGAGGCCCTGAACGTTACAATTCACTATCAGTTTTTCGTCCGATTCGAAAATCTTTGAGTCACAGCAGGCCTGCCATAAGGTGTCCGAGGCAGCAATAGACCCATGAAGTCAAGTCTGCTGGAGGACGATATATTGAATCGGGACGCAATTTGAGTGATCCATCGTCATTAGGTGGCCCTGAACGTTACAATTCACTATCAGTTTTTCATCCCATTCTATCATCTAGACTCACAGCAGAACGGCCATAAGGTGCCCGAGGCAGCAATAGACCCATGGAGTCAAGTCGCCTGGAGGACGATGTATTGAATCGGGACGCAATTTGAGTGATCCATCGTCATTAGGAGGCCCTGACCGTTACAATTCACTATCAGTTTTTCGTCCCATTCGATAATCTAGACTCACAGCAGAACGGCCATAAGGTGCCCGAGGCAGCAATAGACCCATGGAGTCAAGTCGGCTGGAGGACGATGTATTGAATCGGGACGCAATTTGAGTGATCCATCGTCATTAGGTGGCCATGAACGTTACAATTCACGATCAGTTTTTCATCCCATTCTATCATCTAGACTCACAGCAGAACGGCCATAAGGTGCCCGAGGCAGCAATAGTCCCATGGAGTCAAGTCGGCTAGTGGACGATGTACTGAATCGGGACGCAATTTGTGTGGTCCATCGTCATTAGGTAGCCCTGAATGTTACAAATCACTATCAGTTTTTCGTCCGATTCGATAATCTTTGACTCACAGCAGAACGGCCATAAGGTGACCGAGGCAGCAATAGACGCATGGAGACAAGTCTGCTGGAGGACGATGTATTGAATCGGGACGCAATTTGAGTGTTCCATCGTCATTAGGAGGCCCTGAACGTTACAATTCACTATCAGTTTTTCGTCCGATTCGAAAATCTTTGAGTCACAGCAGGCCTGCCATAAGGTGCCCGAGGAAGCAATAGACCCATGGAGACAAGTCTGCTGGAGGACGATGTATTGAATCGGGACGCAATTTGAGTGATCCATCGTCATTAGGAGGCCCTGAACGTTACAATTCACTATCAGTTTTTCGTCCCATTCGATAATCTAGACTCACAGCAGAACGGCCATAAGGTGCCCGAGGCAGCAATAGACCCATGGAGTCAAGTCGGCTGGAGGCCGATGTATTGAATCGGGACGCAATTTGAGTGATCCATCGTCATTAGGTGGCCCTGAACGTTACAATTGACTATCAGTTTTTCGTCCCATTCGATAATCTAGACTCACAGCAGAACGGCCATAAGGTGCCCGAGGCAGCAATAGACCCATGGAGTCAAGTCGGCTGGAGTACGATGTATTGAAACGGGACGCAATTTGAGTGATCCATCGTCATTAGGTGGCCCTGAACGTTACAATTCACTATCAGTTTTTCGTCCGATTCGAAAATCTTTGACTCACAGCAGAACGGCCATAAGGTGCCCGAGGCAGCAATAGACGCATGGAGACAAGTATGCTGGAGGACGATGTATTGAATCGGGACGCAATTTGAGTGTTCCATCGTCATTAGGAGGCCCTGAACGTTACAATTCACTATCTGTTTTTCGTCCGATTCGAAAATCTTTGAGTCACAGCAGGCCTGCCATAAGGTGCCCGAGGCAGCAATAGACCCATGGAGACAAGTCTGCTGGAGGACGATGTATTGAATCGGGACGCAATTTGAGTGATCCATCGTCATTAGGTGGCCCTGAACGTTACAATTCACTATCAGTTTTTCGTCCCATTCGATAATCTAGACTCACAGCAGAACGGCCATTAGGTGCCCGAGGCAGCAATAGACCCATGGTGACAAGTCTACTGGAGGACGATGTATTGAATCGGGACGCAATTTGAGTGATCCATCGTCATTAGGAGGCCCTGAAGGTTACAATTCACTATCAGTTTTTTGTCCCATTCGATAAACTAGACTCACAGCAGAACGGCCATAAGGTGCCCGAGGCAGCAATAGACCCATGGAGTCAAGTTGGCTGGAGTACGATGTATTGAATCGGGACGCAATTTGAGTGATCCATCGTCATTAGGTGGCCCTGAACGTTACAATTCACTATCAGTTTTTCGTCCGATTCGAAAATCTTTGACTCACAGCAGAACGGCCATAAGGTGCCCGAGGCAGCAATAGACGCATGGAGACAAGTCTGCTGGAAGACGATGTATTGAATAGGGACGCAATTTGAGTGTTCCATCGTCATTAGGAGGCCCTGAACGATACAATTCACTATCAGTTTCTCGTCCGATTCGAAAATCTTTGAGTCACAGCAGGCCTGCCATAAGGTGCCCGAGGCAGCAATAGACCCATGGAGACAAGTATGCTGGAGGACGATGTATTGAATCGGGACGCAATTTGAGTGATCCATCGTCATTAGGTGGCCCTGAACGTTACAATTCACTATCAGTTTTTCATCCCATTCTATCATCTAGACTCACAGCAGAACGGCCATAAGGTGCCCGAGGCAGCAATAGTCCCATGGAGTCAAGTCGGCTAGTGGACGATGTACTGAATCGGAACGCAATTTGTGTGGTCCATCGTCATTAGGTGGCCCTGAATGTTACAAATAACTATCAGTTTTTCGTCCGATTCGAAAATCTTTGACTCATAGCAGAACGGCCATAAGGTGCCGAGGCAGCAATAGACCCATGAAGTCAAGTCTGCTGGAGGACGATGTATTGAATCAGGACGCAATTTGAGTGATCCATCGTCATTTGGTGGCCCTGAACGTTACAATTCACTATCAGTTTTTCGTCCCATTCGATAATCTAGACTCACAGCAGAACGGCCATAAGGTGCCCGAGGCAGCAATAGACCCATGGAGACAAGTCGGCTGGGGACGATGTATTGAATCGGGACGCAATTTGAGTGATCCATCGTCATTAGGTGGCCCTGAACGTTTTAATTCACTATCAGTTTTTCGTCCCATTCGATAATCTAGATTCACAGCAGAACGGCCATAAGGTGCCCGGGGCAGCAATAGACCCATGGAGACAAGTCTGCTGGAGGACGATGTATTGAATCGGGACGCAATTTGAGTGATCCATCGTCATTAGGAGGCCCTGAACGTTACAATTCACTATCAGTTTTTCGTCCCATTCGATAATCTAGACTCACAGCAGAACGGCCATAAGGTGCCCGAGGCAGCAATAGACCCATGGAGTCAAGTCGGCTGGAGGACGATGTATTGAATCGGGACGCAATTTGAGTGATCCATCGTCATTAGGTGGCCCTGAACGTTACAATTCACTATCAGTTTTTCGTCCCATTCGATAATCTAGACTCACAGCAGAACGGCCATAAGGTGCCCGAGGCAGCAATAGACCCATGGAGTCAAGTCGGCTTGAGTACGATGTATTGAATCGGGACGCAATTTGAGTGATCCATCGTCATTAGGTGGCCCTGAACGTTACAATTCACTATCAGTTTTTCGTCCGATTCGAAAATCTTTGACTCACAGCAGAACGGCCATAAGGTGCCCGAGGCAGCAATAGACGCATGGAGACAAGTATGCTGGAGGACGATGTATTGAATCGGGACGCAATTTGAGTGTTCCATCGTCATTAGGAGGCCCTGAACGTTACAATTCACTATCTGTTTTTCGTCCGATTCGAAAATCTTTGAGTCACAGCAGGCCTGCCATAAGGTGCCCGAGGCAGCAATAGACCCATGGAGACAAGTCTGCTGGAGGACGATGTATTGAATCGGGACGCAATTTGAGTGATCCATCGTCATTAGGTGGCCCTGAACGTTACAATTCACTATCAGTTTTTCGTCCCATTCGATAATCTAGACTCACAGCAGAACGGCCATAAGGTGCCCGAGGCAGCAATAGACCCATGGTGACAAGTCTGCTGGAGGACGATGTATTGAATCGGGACGCAATTTGAGTGATCCATCGTCATTAGGAGGCCCTGAAGGTTACAATTCACTATCAGTTTTTTGTCCCATTCGATAAACTAGACTCACAGCAGAACGGCCATAAGGTGCCCGAGGCAGCAATAGACCCATGGAGTCAAGTTGGCTGGAGTACGATGTATTGAATCGGGACGCAATTTGAGTGATCCATCGTCATTAGGTGGCCATGAACGTTACAATTCACTATCAGTTTTTCGTCCGATTCGAAAATCTTTGACTCACAGCAGAACGGCCATAAGGTGCCCGAGGCAGCAATAGTCCCATGGAGTCAAGTCGGCTAGTGGACGATGTACTGAATCGGGACGCAATTTGTGTGGTCCATCGTCATTAGGTGGCCCTGAATGTTACAAATAACTATCAGTATTTCGTCCGATTCGAAAATCTTTGACTCACAGCAGAACGGCCATAAGGTGCCGAGGCAGCAATAGACCCATGAAGTCAAGTCTGCTGGAGGACGATGTATTGAATCAGGACGCAATTTGAGTGATCCATCGTCATTTGGTGGCCCTGAACGTTACAATTCACTATCAGTTTTTCGTCCCATTCGATAATCTAGACTCACAGCAGAACGGCCATAAGGTGACCGAGGCAGCAATAGACGCATGGAGACAAGTCTGCTGGAGGACGATGTATTGAATCGGGACGCAATTTGAGTGTTCCATCGTCATTAGGAGGCCCTGAACGTTACAATTCACTATCAGTTTTTCATCCCATTCTATCACCTAGACTCACAGCAGAACGGCCATAAGGTGCCCGAAGCAGCAATAGACCCATGGATTCAAGTCGCCTGGAGGACATATGTATTGAATCGGGACGCAATTTGAGTGATCCATCGTCATTAGGAGGCCCTGACCGTTACAATTCACTATCAGTTTTTCGTCCCATTCGATAATCTAGACTCACAGCAGAACGGCCATAGGGTGACCGAGGCAGCAATAGACGCATGGAGACAAGTCTGCTGGAGGACGATGTATTGAATCGGGACGCAATTTGAATGTTCCATCGTCATTAGGAGGCCCTGAACGTTACAATTCACTATCAGTTTTTCGTCCGATTCGAAAATCTTTGAGTCACAGCAGGCCTGCCATAAGGTGCCCGAGGAAGCAATAGACCCATGGAGACAAGTCTGCTGGAGGACGATGTATTGAATCGGGACGCAATTTGAGTGATCCATCGTCATTAGGTGGCCCTGAACGTTACAATTCACCATCAGTTTTTCGTCCCATTCGATAATCTAGATTCACACCAGAACGGCCATAAGGTGCCCGGGGCAGCAATAGACCCATGGAGTCAACTCGGCTGGAGGACGATGAATTGAATCGGGACGCAATTTGCGTGGTCCATCGTCATTAGGTGGCCCTGAATGTTACAATTCACTATCAGTTTTTCGTCTGATTCTAAAATCTTTGACTCACAGCAGAACGGCCATAGGTGCCCGAGGCAGCAATCGACCCATGGAGACAAGTCTGCTGGAGGACGATGTATTGAATCGGGACGCAATTTGAGAGATCCATCGTCATTAGGAGGCCCTGAACGTTACAATTCACTATCAGTTTTTCGTCCCATTCGATAATCTAGACTCACAGCAGAACGGCCATAAGGTGCCCGAGGCAGCAATAGACCCATGGTGACAAGTCTGCTGGAGGACGATGTATTGAATCGGGACGCAATTTGAGTGATCCATCGTCATTAGGAGGCCCTGAAGGTTACAATTCACTATCAGTTTTTTGTCCCATTCGATAAACTAGACTCACAGCAGAACGGCCATATGGTGCCCGAGGCAGCAATAGACCCATGGAGTCAAGTTGGCTGGAGTACGATGAATTGAATCGGGACGCAATTTGAGTGATCCATCGTCATTAGGTGGCCCTGAACGTTACAATTCACTATCAGTTTTTCGTCCGATTCGAAAATCTTTGACTCACAGCAGAACGGCCATAAGGTGCCCGAGGCAGCAATAGACACATGGAGACAAGTCTGCTGGAAGACGATGTATTGAATCGGGACGCAATTTGAGTGTTCCATCTTCATTAGGAGGCCCTGAACGTTACAATTCACTATCAGTTTCTCGTCCGATTCGAAAATCTTTGAGTCACAGCAGGCCTGCCATAAGGTGCCCGAGGCAGCAATAGACCCATGGAGACAAGTATGCTGGAGGACGATGTATTGAATCGGGACGCAATTTGAGTGATCCATCGTCATTAGGTGGCCCTGAACGTTACAATTCACTATCAGTTTTTCATCCCATTCTATCATCTAGACTCACAGCAGAACGGCCATAAGGTGCCCGAGGCAGCAATAGTCCCATGGAGTCAAGTCGGCTAGTGGACGATGTACTGAATCGGGACGCAATTTGTGTGGTCCATCGTCATTAGGTGGCCCTGAATGTTACAAATAACTATCAGTTTCTCGTCCGATTCGAAAATCTTTGACTCACAGCAGAACGGCCATAAGGTGCCGAGGCAGCAATAGACCCATGAAGTCAAGTCTGCTGGAGGACGATGTATTGAATCAGGACGCAATTTGAGTGATCCATCGTCATTTGGTGGCCCTGAACGTTACAATTCACTATCAGTTTTTCGTCCCATTCGATAATCTAGACTCACAGCAGAACGGCCATAAGGTGCCCGAGGCAGCAATAGACCCATGGAGTCAAGTCGGCTGGAGGACGATGTATTGAATCGGGACGCAATTTGAGTGATCCATCGTCATTAGGAGGCCCTGAAGGTTACAATTCACTATCAGTTTTTTGTCCCATTCGATAAACTAGACTCACAGCAGAACGGCCATATGGTGCCCGAGGCAGCAATAGACCCATGGAGTCAAGTTGGCTGGAGTACGATGAATTGAATCGGGACGCAATTTGAGTGATCCATCGTCATTAGGTGGCCCTGAACGTTACAATTCACTATCAGTTTTTCGTCCGATTCGAAAATCTTTGACTCACAGCAGAACGGCCATAAGGTGCCCGAGGCAGCAATAGACACATGGAGACAAGTCTGCTGGAAGACGATGTATTGAATCGGGACGCAATTTGAGTGTTCCATCTTCATTAGGAGGCCCTGAACGTTACAATTCACTATCAGTTTCTCGTCCGATTCGAAAATCTTTGAGTCACAGCAGGCCTGCCATAAGGTGCCCGAGGCAGCAATAGACCCATGGAGACAAGTATGCTGGAGGACGATGTATTGAATCGGGACGCAATTTGAGTGATCCATCGTCATTAGGTGGCCCTGAACGTTACAATTCACTATCAGTTTTTCATCCCATTCTATCATCTAGACTCACAGCAGAACGGCCATAAGGTGCCCGAGGCAGCAATAGTCCCATGGAGTCAAGTCGGCTAGTGGACGATGTACTGAATCGGGACGCAATTTGTGTGGTCCATCGTCATTAGGTGGCCCTGAATGTTACAAATAACTATCAGTTTCTCGTCCGATTCGAAAATCTTTGACTCACAGCAGAACGGCCATAAGGTGCCGAGGCAGCAATAGACCCATGAAGTCAAGTCTGCTGGAGGACGATGTATTGAATCAGGACGCAATTTGAGTGATCCATCGTCATTTGGTGGCCCTGAACGTTACAATTCACTATCAGTTTTTCGTCCCATTCGATAATCTAGACTCACAGCAGAACGGCCATAAGGTGCCCGAGGCAGCAATAGACCCATGGAGACAAGTCTGCTGGAGGACGATGTATTGAATCGGGACGCAATTTGAGTGATCCATCGTCATTAGGTGGCCCTGAACGTTACAATTCACTATCAGTTTTTCGTCCCATTCGATAATCTAGACTCACAGCAGAACGGCCATAAGGTGCCCGAGGCAGCAATAGACCCATGGTGACAAGTCTGCTGGAGGACGATGTATTGAATCGGGACGCAATTTGAGTGATCCATCGTCATTAGGAGGCCCTGAAGGTTACAATTCACTATCAGTTTTTCGTCCCATTCGATAATCTAGATTCACAGCAGAACGGCCATAAGGTGCCCGGGGCAGCAATAGACCCATGGAGTCAGCTCTGCTGGAGGACGATGAATTGAAACGGGACGCAATTTGCGTGGTCCATCGTCATTAGGTAGCCCTGAATGTTACAATTCACTATCAGTTTTTCGTCCGATTCTAAAATCTTTGACTCACAGCAGAACGGCCATTAGGTGCCCGAGGCAGCAATCGACCCATGGAGACAAGTCTGCTGGAGGACGATGTATTGAATCGGGACGCAATTTGAGTGATCCATCGTCATTAGGAGGCCCTGAACGTTACAATTCACTATCAGTTTTTCGTCCCATTCGATAATCTAGACTCACAGCAGAACGGCCATAAGGTGCCCGAGGCAGCAATAGACCCATGGAGTCAAGTCGGCTGGAGGACGATGTATTGAATCGGGACGCAATTTGAGTGATCCATCGTCATTAGGAGGCCCTGAACGTTACAATTCACTATCAGTTTTTCGTCCCATTCGATAATCTAGACTCACAGCAGAACGGCCATAAGGTGCCCGAGGCAGCAATAGACCCATGGAGTCAAGTCGGCTGGAGGACGATGTATTGAATCGGGACGCAATTTGAGTGATCCATCGTCATTAGGTGGCCCTGAACGTTACAATTCACTATCAGTTTTTCGTCCCATTCGATAATCTAGACTCACAGCAGAACGGCCATAAGGTGCCCGAGGCAGCAATAGACCCATGGTGACAAGTCTGCTGGAGGACGATGTATTGAATCCGGACGCAATTTGAGTGATCCATCGTCATTAGGAGGCCCTGAAGGTTACAATTCACTATCAGTTTTTTGTCCCATTCGATAAACTAGACTCACAGCAGAACGGCCATAAGGTGCCCGAGGCAGCAATAGACCCATGGAGTCAAGTTGGCTGGAGTACGATGTATTGAATCGGGACGCAATTTGAGTGATCCATCGTCATTAGGTGGCCCTGAACGTTACAATTCACTATCAGTTTTTCGTCCGATTCGAAAATCTTTGACTCACAGCAGAACGGCCATAAGGTGCCCGAGGCAGCAATAGACGCATGGAGACAAGTCTGCTGGAAGACGATGTATTGAATCGGGACGCAATTTGAGTGTTCCATCGTCATTAGGAGGCCCTGAACGTTACAATTCACTATCAGTTTCTCGTCCGATTCGAAAATCTTTGAGTCACAGCAGGCCTGCCATAAGGTGCCCGAGGCAGCAATAGACCCATGGAGACAAGTATGCTGGAGGACGATGTATTGAATCGGGACGCAATTTGAGTGATCCATCGTCATTAGGTGGCCCTGAACGTTACAATTCACTATCAGTTTTTCATCCCATTCTATCATCTAGACTCACAGCAGAACGGCCATAAGGTGCCCGAGGCAGCAATAGTCCCATGGAGTCAAGTCGGCTAGTGGACGATGTACTGAATCGGGACGCAATTTGTGTGGTCCATCGTCATTAGGTGGCCCTGAATGTTACAAATAACTATCAGTTTTTCGTCCGATTCGAAAATCTTTGACTCACAGCAGAACGGCCATAAGGTGCCGAGGCAGCAATAGACCCATGAAGTCAAGTCTGCTGGAGGACGATGTATTGAATCAGGACGCAATTTGAGTGATCCATCGTCATTTGGTGGCCCTGAACGTTACAATTCACTATCAGTTTTTCGTCCCATTCGATAATCTAGACTCACAGCAGAACGGCCATAAGGTGCCCGAGGCAGCAATAGACCCATGGAGACAAGTCGGCTGGGGACGATGTATTGAATCGGGACGCAATTTGAGTGATCCATCGTCATTAGGTGGCCCTGAAAGTTTTAATTCACTATCAGTTTTTCGTTCCATTCGGTAATCTAGATTCACAGCAGAACGGCAATAAGGTGCCCGGGGCAGCAATAGACCCATGGAGTCAGCTCTGCTGGAGGACGATGAATTGAAACGGGACGCAATTTGCGTGGTCCATCGTCATTAGGTAGCCCTGAATGTTACAATTCACTATCAGTTTTTCGTCCGATTCTAAAATCTTTGACTCACAGCAGAACGGCCATTAGGTGCCCGAGGCAGCAATCGACCCATGGAGACAAGTCTGCTGGAGGACGATGTATTGAATCGGGACGCAATTTGAGTGATCCATCGTCATTAGGAGGCCCTGAACGTTACAATTCACTATCAGTTTTTCGTCCCATTCGATAATCTAGACTCACAGCAGAACAGCCATAAGGTGCCCGAGGCAGCAATAGACCCATGGAGTCAAGTCGGCTGGAGGACGATGTATTGAATCGGGACGCAATTTGAGTGATCCATCGTCATTAGGAGGCCCTGAACGTTACAATTCACTATCAGTTTTTCGTCCCATTCGATAATCTAGACTCACAGCAGAACGGCCATAAGGTGCCCGAGGCAGCAATAGACCCATGGAGACAAGTCGGCTGGGGACGATGTATTGAATCGGGACGCAATTTGAGTGATCCATCGTCATTAGGTGGCCCTGAACGTTTTAATTCACTATCAGTTTTTCGTCCCATTCGATAATCTAGATTCACAGCAGAACGGCCATAAGGTGCCCGGGGCAGCAATAGACCCATGGAGTCAGCTCTGCTGGAGGACGATGAATTGAAACGGGACGCAATTTGCGTGGTCCATCGTCATTAGGTAGCCCTGAATGTTACAATTCACTATCAGTTTTTCGTCCGATTCTAAAATCTTTGACTCACAGCAGAACGGCCATTAGGTGCCCGAGGCAGCAATCGACCCATGGAGACAAGTCTGCTGGAGGACGATGTATTGAATCGGGACGCAATTTGAGTGATCCATCGTCATTAGGAGGCCCTGAACGTTACAATTCACTATCAGTTTTTCGTCCCATTCGATAATCTAGACTCACAGCAGAACGGCCATAAGGTGCCCGAGGCAGCAATAGACCCATGGAGTCAAGTCGGCTGGAGGACGATGTATTGAATCGGGACGCAATTTGAGTGATCCATCGTCATTAGGAGGCCCTGAACGTTACAATTCACTATCAGTTTTTCGTCCCATTTGATAATCTAGACTCACAGCAGAACGGCCATACGGTGCCCGAGGCAGCAATAGACCCATGGAGTCAAGTCGGCTGGAGGACGATGTATTGAATCGGGACGCAATTTGAGTGATCCATCGTCATTAGGAGGGCCTGAACGTTACAATTCACTATCAGTTTTTCGTCCCATTCGATAATCTAGACTCACAGCAGAACGGCCATAAGGTGCCCGAGGCAGCAATAGACCCATGGAGACAAGTCGGCTGGGGACGATGTATTGAATCGGGACGCAATTTGAGTGATCCATCGTCATTAGGAGGCCCTGAAGGTTACAATTCACTATCAGTTTTTTGTCCCATTCGATAAACTAGACTCACAGCAGAACGGCCATAAGGTGCCCGAGGCAGCAATAGACCCATGGAGTCAAGTTGGCTGGAGTACGATGTATTGAATCGGGACGCAATTTGAGTGATCCATCGTCATTAGGTGGCCCTGAACGTTACAATTCACTATCAGTTTTTCGTCCGATTCGAAAATCTTTGACTCACAGCAGAACGGCCATAAGGTGCCCGAGGCAGCAATAGACGCATGGAGACAAGTCTGCTGGAAGACGATGTATTGAATCGGGACGCAATTTGAGTGTTCCATCGTCATTAGGAGGCCCTGAACGTTACAATTCACTATCAGTTTCTCGTCCGATTCGAAAATCTTTGAGTCACAGCAGGCCTGCCATAAGGTGCCCGAGGCAGCAATAGACCCATGGAGTCAAGTCGGCTGGAGGACGATGTATTGAATCGGGACGCAATTTGAGTGATCCATCGTCATTAGGAGGCCCTGAACGTTACAATTCACTATCAGTTTTTCGTCCCATTCGATAATCTAGACTCACAGCAGAACGGCCATAAGGTGCCCGAGGCAGCAATAGACCCATGGAGACAAGTCGGCTGGGGACGATGTATTGAATCGGGACGCAATTTGAGTGATCCATCGTCATTAGGTGGCCCTGAACGTTTTAATTCACTATCAGTTTTTGGTCCCATTCGATAATCTAGATTCACAGCATAACGGCCATAAGGTGCCCGGGGCAGCAATAGACCCATGGAGTCAGCTCTGCTGGAGGACGATGAATTGAAACGGGACGCAATTTGCGTGGTCCATCGTCATTAGGTAGCCCTGAATGTTACAATTCACTATCAGTTTTTCGTCCGATTCTAAAATCTTTGACTCACAGCAGAACGGCCATTAGGTGCCCGAGGCAGCAATCGACCCATGGAGACAAGTCTGCTGGAGGACGATGTATTGAATCGGGACGCAATTTGAGTGATCCATCGTCATTAGGAGGCCCTGAACGTTACAATTCACTATCAGTTTTTCGTCCCATTCGATAATCTAGACACAGCAGAACGGCCATAAGGTGCCCGAGGCAGCAATAGACCCATGGAGTCAAGTCGGCTGGAGGACGATGTATTGAATCGGGACGCAATTTGAGTGATCCATCGTCATTAGGAGGCCCTGAACGTTACAATTCACTATCAGTTTTTCGTCCCATTTGATAATCTAGACTCACAGCAGAACGGCCATACGGTGCCCGAGGCAGCAATAGACCCATGGAGTCAAGTCGGCTGGAGGACGATGTATTGAATCGGGACGCAATTTGAGTGATCCATCGTCATTAGGAGGGCCTGAACGTTACAATTCACTATCAGTTTTTCGTCCCATTCGATAATCTAGACTCACAGCAGAACGGCCATAAGGTGCCCGAGGCAGCAATAGACCCATGGAGACAAGTCGGCTGGGGACGATGTATTGAATCGGGACGCAATTTGAGTGATCCATCGTCATTAGGTGGCCCTGAACGTTTTAATTCACTATCAGTTTTTCGTCCCATTCGATAATCTAGATTCACAGCAGAACGGCCATAAGGTGCCCGGGGCAGCAATAGACCCATGGAGTCAGCTCTGCTGGAGGACGATGAATTGAAACGGGACGCAATTTGCGTGGTCCATCGTCATTAGGTAGCCCTGAATGTTACAATTCACTATCAGTTTTTCGTCCGATTCTAAAATCTTTGACTCACAGCAGAACGGCCATTAGGTGCCCGAGGCAGCAATCGACCCATGGAGACAAGTCTGCTGGAGGACGATGTATTGAATCGGGACGCAATTTGAGTGATCCATCGTCATTAGGAGGCCCTGAACGTTACAATTCACTATCAGTTTTTCGTCCCATTCGATAATCTAGACTCACAGCAGAACGGCCATAAGGTGCCCGAGGCAGCAATAGACCCATGGAGTCAAGTCGGCTGGAGGACGATGTATTGAATCGGGACGCAATTTGAGTGATCCATCGTCATTAGGAGGCCCTGAACGTTACTATTCACTATCAGTTTTTCGTCCCATTCGATAATCTAGACTCACAGCAGAACGGCCATAAGGTGCCCGAGGCAGTAATAGACCCATGGAGTCAAGTCGGCTGGAGGACGATGTATTGAATCGGTACGCAATTTGAGTGATCCATCGTCATTAGGTGGCCCTGAACGTTACAATTCACTATCAGTTTTTCGTCCCATTCGATAATCTAGACTCACAGCAGAACGGCCATAAGGTGCCCGAGGCAGCAATAGACCCATGGAGACAAGTCGGCTGGGGACGATGTATTGAATCGGGACGCAATTTTAGTGATCCATCGTAATTAGGTGGCCCTGAACGTTTTAATTCACTATCAGTTTTTCGTCCCATTCGATAATCTAGATTCACAGCAGAACGGCCATAAGGTGCCCGGGGCAGCAATAGACCCATGGAGTCAACTCGGCTGGAGGACGATGAATTGAATCGGGACGCAATTTGCGTGGTCCATCGTCATTAGGTGGCCCTGAATGTTACAATTCGCTATCAGTTTTTCGTCCGATTCTAAAATCTTTGACTCACAGCAGAACGGCCATAGGTGCCCGAGGCAGCAATCGACCCATGGAGACAAGTCTGCTGGAGGACGATGTATTGAATCGGGACGCAATTTGAGAGATCCATCGTCATTAGGAGGCCCTGAACGTTACAATTCACTATCAGTTTTTCGTCCCATTCGATAATCTAGACTCACAGCAGAACGGCCATAAGGTGCCCGAGGCAGTAATAGACCCATGGAGTCAAGTCGGCTGGAGGACGATGTATTGAATCGGGACGCAATTTGAGTGATCCATCGTCATTAGGAGGCCCTGAACGTTACAATTCACTATCAGTTTTTCGTCCCATTCGATAATCTAGACTCACAGCAGAACGGCCATAAGGTGCCCGAGGCAGCAATAGACCCATGGAGTCAAGTCGGCTGGAGGACGATGTTTTGAATCGGGACGCAATTTGAGTGATCCATCGTCATTAGGTGGCCCTGAACGTTACAACTCACTATCAGTTTTTCGTCCCATTCGATAATCTAGACTCACAGCAGAACGGCCATAAGGTGCCCGAGGCAGCAATAGACCCATGGAGTCAAGTCGGCTGGAGTACGATGTATTGAATCGGGACGCAATTTGAGTGATCCATCGTCATTAGGTGGCCCTGAACGTTACAATTCACTATCAGTTTTTCGTCCGATTCGAAAATCTTTGACTCACAGCAGAACGGCCATAAGGTGCCCGAGGCAGCAATAGACGCATGGAGACAAGTATGCTGGAGGACGATGTATTGAATCGGGACGCAATTTGAGTGATCCATCGTCATTAGGAGGCCCTGAACGTTACAATTCACTATCAGTTTTTCGTCCGATTCGAAAATCTTTGAGTCACAGCAGGCCTGCCATAAGGTGCCCGAGGCAGCAATAGACCCATGGAGACAAGTCTGCTGGAGGACGATATATTGAATCGGGACGCAATTTGAGTGATCCATCGTCATTAGGTGGCCCAGAACGTTACAATTCACTATCAGTTTTTCGTCCCATTCGATAATCTAGACTCACAGCAGAACGGCCATAAGGTGCCCGAGGCAGCAATAGTCCCATGGAGTCAAGTCGGCTAGTGGACGATGTACTGAATCGGGACGCAATTTGTGTGGTCCATCGTCATTAGGTGGCCCTGAATGTTACAAATAACTATCAGTTTTTCGTCCGATTCGAAAATATTTGACTCACAGCAGAACGGCCATAAGGTGCCGAGGCAGCAATAGACCCATGAAGTCAAGTCTGCTGGAGGACGATGTATTGAATCAGGACGCAATTTGAGTGATCCATCGTCATTTGGTGGCCCTGAACGTTACAATTCACTATCAGTTTTTCGTCCCATTCGATAATCTAGACTCACAGCAGAACGGCCATAAGGTGCCCGAGGCAGCAATAGACCCATGGAGACAAGTCGGCTGGGGACGATGTATTGAATCGGGACGCAATTTGAGTGATCCATCGTCATTAGGTGGACCTGAACGTTTTAATTCACTATCAGTTTTTCGTTCCATTCGATAATCTAGATTCACAGCAGAACGGCAATAAGGTGCCCGGGGCAGCAATAGACCCATGGAGTCAGCTCTGCTGGAGGACGATGAATTGAAACGGGACGCAATTTGCGTGGTCCATCGTCATTAGGTAGCCCTGAATGTTACAATTCACTGTCAGTTTTTCGTCCGATTCTAAAATCTTTGACTCACAGCAGAACGGCCATTAGGTGCCCGAGGCAGCAATCGACCCATGGAGACAAGTCTGCTGGAGGACGATGTATTGAATAGGGACGCAATTTGAGTGATCCATCGTCATTAGGAGGCCCTGAACGTTACAATTCACTATCAGTTTTTCGTCCCATTCGATAATCTAGACTCACAGCAGAACGGCCATAAGGTGCCCGAGGCAGCAATAGACCCATGGAGTCAAGTCGGCTGGAGGACGATGTATTGAATCGGGACGCAATTTGAGTGATCCATCGTCATTAGGAGGCCCTGAACGTTACAATTCACTATCAGTTTTTCGTCCCATTCGATAATCTAGACTCACAGCAGAACGGCCATAAGGTGCCCGAGGCAGCAATAGACCCATGGAGACAAGTCGGCTGGGGACGATGTATTGAATCGGGACGCAATTTGAGTGATCCATCGTCATTAGGTGGCCCTGAACGTTTTAATTCACTATCAGTTTTTCGTTCCATTCGATAATCTAGATTCACAGCAGAACGGCAATAAGGTGCCCGGGGCAGCAATAGACCCATGGAGTCAGCTCTGCTGGAGGACGATGAATTGAAACGGGACGCAATTTGCGTGGACCATCGTCATTAGGTAGCCCTGAATGTTACAATTCACTATCAGTTTTTCGTCCGATTCTAAAATCTTTGACTCACAGCAGAACGGCCATTAGGTGCCCGAGGCAGCAATCGACCCATGGAGACAAGTTTGCTGGAGGACGATGTATTGAATCGGGACGCAATTTGAGTGATCCATCGTCATTAGGAGGCCCTGAACGTTACAATTCACTATCAGTTTTTCGTCCCATTCGATAATCTAGACTCACAGCAGAACGGCCATAAGGTGCCCGAGGCAGCAATAGACCCATGGAGTCAAGTCGGCTGGAGGACGATGTATTGAATCGGGACGCAATTTGAGTGATCCATCGTCATTAGGAGGCCCTGAACGTTACAATTCACTATCAGTTTTTCGTCCCATTTGATAATCTAGACTCACAGCAGAACGGCCATACGGTGCCCGAGGCAGCAATAGACCCATGGAGTCAAGTCGGCTGGAGGACGATGTATTGAATCGGTACGCAATTTGAGTGATCCATCGTCATTAGGTGGCCCTGAAGGTTACAATTCACTATCAGTTTTTCGTCCCATTCGATAATCTAGACTCACAGCAGAACGGCCATAAGGTGCCCGAGGCAGCAATAGACCCATGGAGACAAGTCGGCTGGGGACGATGTATTGAATCGGGACGCAATTTTAGTGATCCATCGTAATTAGGTGGCCCTGAACGTTTTAATTCACTATCAGTTTTTCATCCCATTCGATAATCTAGATTCACAGCAGAACGGCCATAAGGTGCCCGGGGCAGCAATAGACCCATGGAGTCAACTCGGCTGGAGGACGATGAATTGAATCGGGACGCAATTTGCGTGTTCCATCGTCATTAGGTGGCCCTGAATGTTACAATTCACTATCAGTTTTTCGTCCGATTCGAAAATCTTTGACTCACAGCAGAACGGCCATTAGGTGCCCGAGGCAGCAATCGACCCATGGAGACAAGTCTGCTGGAGGACGATGTATTGAATCGGGACGCAATTTGAGTGATCCATCGTCATTGGGAGGCCCTGAACGTTACAATTCACTATCAGTTTTTCGTCCCATTCGATAATCTAGACTCACAGCAGAACGGCCATAAGGTGCCCGAGGCAGCAATAGACCCATGGAGTCAAGTCGGCTGGAGGACGATGTATTGAATCGGGACGCAATTTGAGTGATCCATCGTCATTAGGTGGCCCTGAACGTTACAATTCACTATCAGTCTTTCGTCCCATTCGATAATCTAGACTCACAGCAGAACGGCCATAAGGTGCCCGAGGCAGCAACAGACCCATGGAGACAGTCTGCTGGAGGACAATGTATTGAATCGGGACGCAATTTGAGTGATCCATCGTCATTAGGTGGCCCTGAAAGTTACAATTCACTATCAGTTTTTCGTCCGATTCGAAAATCTTTGACTCACAGCAGAACGGCCATAACGTGCCCGAGGCAGCAATAGACCCATGGAGTCAAGTCGGCTGGAGGACGATGTATTGAATCGGGACGCAATTTGAGTGATCCATCGTCATTAGGTGGCCCTGAACGTTACAATTCACTATCAGTTTTTCGTCCGATTCAAAATCTTTAACTCACAGCAGAACGGACATAAGGTGCCCGAGGCAGCAATAGACGCATGGAGACAAGTCTGCTGGAGGACGATGTATTGAATCGGGACGCAATTTGAGTGTTCCATCGTCATTAGGATGCCCTGAACGTTACAATTCACTATCAGTTTTTCGTCCGATTCGAAAATCTTTGAGTCAAAGCAGGCCTGCCATAAGGTGCCCGAGGCAGCAATAGACCCATGGAGTCAAGTCTGCTGGAGGACGATGTATTGAATCGGGACGCAATTTGAGTGATCCATCGTCATTAGGTGGCCCTGAACGTTACAATTCACTATCAGTTTTTCGTCCCAATCGATAATCTAGACTCACAGCAGAACGGCCATAAGGTGCCCGAGGCAGCAATAGACCCATGGTGACAAGTCTGCTGAAGGACGATGTATTGAATCGGGACGCAATTTGAGTGATCCATCGTCATTAGGAGGCCCTGAAGGTTACAATTCACTATCAGTTTTTTGTCCCATTCGATAATCTAGACTCACAGCAGAACGGCCATAAGGTGCCCGAGGCAGCAATAGACCCATGGAGTCAAGTTGGCTGGAGTACCATGTATTGAATCGGGACGCAATTTGAGTGATCCATCGTCATTAGGTGGCCCTGAACGTTACAATTCACTATCAGTTTTTCGTCCGATTCGAAAATCTTTGACTCACAGCAGAACGGCCATAAGGTGCCCGAGGCAGCAATAGACGCATGGAGACAAGTCTGCTGGAAGACGATGTATTGAATCGGGACGCAATTTGAGTGTTCCATCGTCATTAGGAGGCCCTGAACGTTTTAATTCACTCTCAGTTTTTCGTCCCATTCGATAATCTAGATTCACAGCAGAACGGCCATAAGGTGCCCGGGGCAGCAATAGACCCATGGAGTCAGCTCTGCTGGAGGACGATGAATTGAAACGGGACGCAATTTGCGTGGTCCATCGTCATTAGGTAGCCCTGAATGTTACAATTCACTATCAGTTTTTCGTCCGATTCTAAAATCTTTGACTCACAGCAGAACGGCCTTAGGTGCCCGAGGCAGCAATCGACCCATGGAGACAAGTCTGCTGGAGGACGATGTATTGAATCGGGACGCAATTTGAGTGATCCATCGTCATTAGGAGGCCCTGAACGTTACAATTCACTATCAGTTTTTCGTCCCATTCGATAATCTAGACTCACAGCAGAACGGCCATAAGGTGCCCGAGGCAGCAATAGACCCATGGAGTCAAGTCGGCTGGAGGACGATGTATTGAATCGGGACGCAATTTGAGTGTTCCATCGTCATTAGGAGGCCCTGAACGTTACAATTCACTATCAGTTTCTCGTCCGATTCGAAAATCTTTGAGTCACAGCAGGCCTGCCATAAGGTGCCCGAGGCAGCAATAGACCCATGGAGACAAGTCTGCTGGAGGACGATGTATTGAATCGGGACGCAATTTGAGTGATCCATCGTCATTAGGTGGCCCTGAACGTTACAATTCACTATCAGTTTTACATCCCATTCTATCATCTAGACTCACAGCAGAACGGCCATAAGGTGCCCGAGGCAGCAATAGTCCCATGGAGTCAAGTCGGCTAGTGGACGATGTACTGAATCGGGACGCAATTTGTGTGGTCCATCGTCATTAGGTGGCCCTGAATGTTACAAATAACTATCAGTTTTTCGTCCGATTCGAAAATCTTTGACTCACAGCAGAACGGCCATAAGGGGCCGAGGCAGCAATATACCCATGAAGTCAAGTCTGCTGGAGGACGATGTATTGAATCAGGACGCAATTTGAGTGATCCATCGTCATTTGGTGGCCCTGAACGTTACAATTCACTATCAGTTTTTCGTCCCATTCGATAATCTAGACTCACAGCAGAACGGCCATAAGGTGCCCGAGGCAGCAATAGACCCATGGAGACAAGTCGGCTGGGGACGATGTATTGAATCGGGACGCAATTTGAGTGATCCATCGTCATTAGGTGGCCCTGAACGTTTTAATTCACTATCAGTTTTTCGTTCCATTCGATAATCTAGATTCACAGCAGAACGGCAATAAGGTGCGCGGGGCAGCAATAGACCCATGGAGTCAGCTCTGCTGGAGGACGATGAATTGAAACGGGACGCAATTTGCGTGGTCCATCGTCATTAGGTAGCCCTGAATGTTACAATTCACTATCAGTTTTTCGTCCGATTCTAAAATCTTTGACTCACAGCAGAACGGCCATTAGGTGCCCGAGGCAGCAATCGACCCATGGAGACAAGTCTGCTGGAGGACGATGTATTGAATAGGGACGCAATTTGAGTGATCCATCGTCATTAGGAGGCCCTGAACGTTACAATTCACTATCAGTTTTTCGTTCCATTCGATAATCTAGACTCACAGCAGAACGGCCATAAGGTGCCCGAGGCAGCAATAGACCCATGGAGTCAAGTCGGCTGGAGGACGATGTATTGAATCGGGACGCAATTTGAGTGATCCATCGTCATTAGGAGGCCCTGAACGTTACAATTCACTATCAGTTTTTCGTCCCATTCGATAATCTAGACACACAGCAGAACGGCCATAAGGTGCCCGAGGCAGCAATAGACCCATGGAGACAAGTCGGCTGGGGACGATGTATTGAATCGGGACGCAATTTGAGTGATCCATCGTCATTAGGTGGCCCTGAACGTTTTAATTCACTATCAGTTTTTCGTTCCATTCGATAATCTAGATTCACAGCAGAACGGCAATAAGGTGCCCGGGGCAGCAATAGACCCATGGAGTCAGCTCTGCTGGAGGACGATGAATTGAAACGGGACGCAATTTGCGTGGACCATCGTCATTAGGTAGCCCTGAATGTTACAATTCACTATCAGTTTTTCGTCCGATTCTAAAATCTTTGACTCACAGCAGAACGGCCATTAGGTGCCCGAGGCAGCAATCGACCCATGGAGACAAGTCTGCTGGAGGACGATGTATTGAATCGGGACGCAATTTGAGTGATCCATCGTCATTAGGAGGCCCTGAACGTTACAATTCACTATCAGTTTTTCGTCCCATTCGATAATCTAGACTCACAGCAGAACGGCCATAAGGTGCCCGAGGCAGCAATAGACCCATGGAGTCAAGTCGGCTGGAGGACGATGTATTGAATCGGGACGCAATTTGAGTGATCCATCGTCATTAGGAGGCCCTGAACGTTACAATTCACTATCAGTTTTTCGTCCCATTTGATAATCTAGACTCACAGCAGAACGGCCATACGGTGCCCGAGGCAGCAATAGACCCATGGAGTCAAGTCGGCTGGAGGACGATGTATTGAATCGGTACGCAATTGAGTGATCCATCGTCATTAGGTGGCCCTGAACGTTACAATTCACTATCAGTTTTTCGTCCCATTCGATAATCTAGACTCACAGCAGAACGGCCATAAGGTGCCCGAGGCAGCAATAGACCCATGGAGACAAGTCGGCTGGGGACGATGTATTGAATCGGGACGCAATTTTAGTGATCCATCGTCATTAGGTGGCCCTGAATGTTACAATTCACTATCAGTTTTTCGTCCGATTCGAAAATCTTTGACTCACAGCAGAACGGCCATTAGGTGCCCGAGGCAGCAATCGACCCATGGAGACAAGTCTGCTGGAGGACGATGTATTGAATCGGGACGCAATTTGAGTGATCCATCGTCATTGGGAGGCCCTGAACGTTACAATTCACTATCAGTTTTTCGTCCCATTCGATAATCTAGACTCACAGCAGAACGGCCATAAGGTGCCCGAGGCAGCAATAGACCCATGGAGTCAAGTCGGCTGGAGGACGATGTATTGAATCGGGACGCAATTTGAGTGATCCATCGTCATTACGTGGCCCTGAACGTTACAATTCACTATCAGTATTTCGTCCCATTCGATAATCTAGACTCACAGCAGAACGGCCATAAGGTGCCCGAGGCAGCAACAGACCCATGGAGACAGTCTGCTGGAGGACAATGTATTGAATCGGGACGCAATTTGAGTGATCCATCGTCATTAGGTGGCCCTGAAAGTTACAATTCACTATCAGTTTTTCGTCCGATTCGAAAATCTTTGACTCACAGCAGAACGGCCATAACGTGCCCGAGGCAGCAATAGACCCATGGAGTCAAGTCGGCTGGAGGACGATGTATTGAATCGGGACGCAATTTGAGTGATCCATCGTCATTAGGTGGCCCTGAACGTTACAATTCACTATCAGTTTTTCGTCCGATTCGAAAATCTTTAACTCACAGCAGAACGGACATAAGGTGCCCGAGGCAGCAATAGACGCATGGAGACAAGTCTGCTGGAGGACGATGTATTGAATCGGGACGCAATTTGAGTGTTCCATCGTCATTAGGATGCCCTGAACGTTACAATTCACTATCAGTTTTTCGTCCGATTCGAAAATCTTTGAGTCAAAGCAGGCCTGCCATTAGGTGCCCGAGGCAGCAATAGACCCATGGAGTCAAGTCTGCTGGAGGACGATGTATTGAATCGGGACGCAATTTGAGTGATCCATCGTCATTAGGTGGCCCTGAACGTTACAATTCACTATCAGTTTTTCGTCCCAATCGATAATCTAGACTCACAGCAGAACGGCCATAAGGTGCCCGAGGCAGCAATAGACCCATGGTGACAAGTCTGCTGAAGGACGATGTATTGAATCGGGACGCAATTTGAGTGATCCATCGTCATTAGGAGGCCCTGAAGGTTACAATTCACTATCAGTTTTTTGTCCCATTCGATAATCTAGACTCACAGCAGAACGGCCATAAGGTGCCCGGGGCAGCAATAGACCCATGGAGTCAACTCGGCTGGAGGACGATGAATTGAATCGGGACGCAATTTGCGTGGTCCATCGTCATTAGGTGGCCCTGAATGTTACAATTCGCTATCAGTTTTTCGTCCGATTCTAAAATCTTTGACTCACAGCAGAACGGCCATAGGTGCCCGAGGCAGCAATCGACCCATGGAGACAAGTCTGCTGGAGGACGATGTATTGAATCGGGACGCAATTTGAGAGATCCATCGTCATTAGGAGGCCCTGAACGTTACAATTCACTATCAGTTTTTCGTCCCATTCGATAATCTAGACTCACAGCAGAACGGCCATAAGGTGCCCGAGGCAGTAATAGACCCATGGAGTCAAGTCGGCTGGAGGACGATGTATTGAATCGGGACGCAATTTGAGTGATCCATCGTCATTAGGAGGCCCTGAACGTTACAATTCACTATCAGTTTTTCGTCCCATTCGATAATCTAGACTCACAGCAGAACGGCCATAAGGTGCCCGAGGCAGCAATAGACCCATGGAGTCAAGTCGGCTGGAGGACGATGTTTTGAATCGGGACGCAATTTGAGTGATCCATCGTCATTAGGTGGCCCTGAACGTTACAACTCACTATCAGTTTTTCGTCCCATTCGATAATCTAGACTCACAGCAGAACGGCCATAAGGTGCCCGAGGCAGCAATAGACCCATGGAGTCAAGTCGGCTGGAGTACGATGTATTGAATCGGGACGCAATTTGAGTGATCCATCGTCATTAGGTGGCCCTGAACGTTACAATTCACTATCAGTTTTTCGTCCGATTCGAAAATCTTTGACTCACAGCAGAACGGCCATAAGGTGCCCGAGGCAGCAATAGACGCATGGAGACAAGTATGCTGGAGGACGATGTATTGAATCGGGACGCAATTTGAGTGATCCATCGTCATTAGGAGGCCCTGAACGTTACAATTCACTATCAGTTTTTCGTCCGATTCGAAAATCTTTGAGTCACAGCAGGCCTGCCATAAGGTGCCCGAGGCAGCAATAGACCCATGGAGACAAGTCTGCTGGAGGACGATATATTGAATCGGGACGCAATTTGAGTGATCCATCGTCATTAGGTGGCCCAGAACGTTACAATTCACTATCAGTTTTTCGTCCCATTCGATAATCTAGACTCACAGCAGAACGGCCATAAGGTGCCCGAGGCAGCAATAGACCCATGGTGACAAGTCTGCTGGAGGACGATGTATTGAATCCGGACGCAATTTGAGTGATCCATCGTCATTAGGAGGCCCTGAACGTTACAATTCACTATCAGTTTCTCGTCCGATTCGAAAATCTTTGAGTCACAGCAGGCCTGCCATAAGGTGCCCGAGGCAGCAATAGACCCATGGAGACAAGTCTGCTGGAGGACGATGTATTGAATCGGGACGCAATTTGAGTGATCCATCGTCATTAGGTGGCCCTGAACGTTACAATTCACTATCAGTTTTTCATCCCATTCTATCATCTAGACTCACAGCAGAACGGCCATAAGGTGCCCGAGGCAGCAATAGTCCCATGGAGTCAAGTCGGCTAGTGGACGATGTACTGAATCGGGACGCAATTTGTGTGGTCCATCGTCATTAGGTGGCCCTGAATGTTACAAATAACTATCAGTTTTTCGTCCGATTCGAAAATATTTGACTCACAGAAGAACGGCCATAAGGTGCCGAGGCAGCAATAGACCCATGAAGTCAAGTCTGCTGGAGGACGATGTATTGAATCAGGACGCAATTTGAGTGATCCATCGTCATTTGGTGGCCCTGAACGTTACAATTCACTATCAGTTTTTCGTCCCATTCGATAATCTAGACTCACAGCAGAACGGCCATAAGGTGCCCGAGGCAGCAATAGACCCATGGAGACAAGTCGGCTGGGGACGATGTATTGAATCGGGACGCAATTTGAGTGATCCATCGTCATTAGGTGGACCTGAACGTTTTAATTCACTATCAGTTTTTCGTTCCATTCGATAATCTAGATTCACAGCAGAACGGCAATAAGGTGCCCGGGGCAGCAATAGACCCATGGAGTCAGCTCTGCTGGAAGACGATGAATTGAAACGGGACGCAATTTGCGTGGTCCATCGTCATTAGGTAGCCCTGAATGTTACAATTCACTGTCAGTTTTTCGTCCGATTCTAAAATCTTTGACTCACAGCAGAACGGCCATTAGGTGCCCGAGGCAGCAATCGACCCATGGAGACAAGTCTGCTGGAGGACGATGTATTGAATAGGGACGCAATTTGAGTGATCCATCGTCATTAGGAGGCCCTGAACGTTACAATTCACTATCAGTTTTTCGTCCCATTCGATAATCTAGACTCACAGCAGAACGGCCATAAGGTGCCCGAGGCAGCAATAGACCCATGGAGTCAAGTCGGCTGGAGGACGATGTATTGAATCGGGACGCAATTTGAGTGATCCATCGTCATTAGGAGGCCCTGAACGTTACAATTCACTATCAGTTTTTCGTCCCATTCGATAATCTAGACTCACAGCAGAACGGCCATAAGGTGCCCGAGGCAGCAATAGACCCATGGAGACAAGTCGGCTGGGGACGATGTATTGAATCGGGACGCAATTTGAGTGATCCATCGTCATTAGGTGGCCCTGAACGTTTTAATTCACTATCAGTTTTTCGTTCCATTCGATAATCTAGATTCACAGCAGAACGGCAATAAGGTGCCCGGGGCAGCAATAGACCCATGGAGTCAGCTCTGCTGGAGGACGATGAATTGAAACGGGACGCAATTTGCGTGGACCATCGTCATTAGGTAGCCCTGAATGTTACAATTCACTATCAGTTTTTCGTCCGATTCTAAAATCTTTGACTCACAGCAGAACGGCCATTAGGTGCCCGAGGCAGCAATCGACCCATGGAGACAAGTTTGCTGGAGGACGATGTATTGAATCGGGACGCAATTTGAGTGATCCATCGTCATTAGGAGGCCCTGAACGTTACAATTCACTATCAGTTTTTCGTCCCATTCGATAATCTAGACTCACAGCAGAACGGCCATACGGTGCCCGAGGCAGCAATAGACCCATGGAGTCAAGTCGGCTGGAGGACGATGTATTGAATCGGGACGCAATTTGAGTGATCCATCGTCATTAGGAGGCCCTGAACGTTACAATTCACTATCAGTTTTTCGTCCCATTTGATAATCTAGACTCACAGCAGAACGGCCATACGGTGCCCGAGGCAGCAATAGACCCATGGAGTCAAGTCGGCTGGAGGACGATGTATTGAATCGGTACGCAATTTGAGTGATCCATCGTCATTAGGTGGCCCTGAAGGTTACAATTCACTATCAGTTTTTCGTCCCATTCGATAATCTAGACTCACAGCAGAACGGCCATAAGGTGCCCGAGGCAGCAATAGACCCATGGAGACAAGTCGGCTGGGGACGATGTATTGAATCGGGACGCAATTTTAGTGATCCATCGTAATTAGGTGGCCCTGAACGTTTTAATTCACTATCAGTTTTTCATCCCATTCGATAATCTAGATTCACAGCAGAACGGCCATAAGGTGCCCGGGGCAGCAATAGACCCATGGAGTCAACTCGGCTGGAGGACGATGAATTGAATCGGGACGCAATTTGCGTGTTCCATCGTCATTAGGTGGCCCTGAATGTTACAATTCACTATCAGTTTTTCGTCCGATTCGAAAATCTTTGACTCACAGCAGAACGGCCATTAGGTGCCCGAGGCAGCAATCGACCCATGGAGACAAGTCTGCTGGAGGACGATGTATTGAATCGGGACGCAATTTGAGTGATCCATCGTCATTGGGAGGCCCTGAACGTTACAATTCACTATCAGTTTTTCGTCCCATTCGATAATCTAGACTCACAGCAGAACGGCCATAAGGTGCCCGAGGCAGCAATAGACCCATGGAGTCAAGTCGGCTTCAGGACGATGTATTGAATCGGGACGCAATTTGAGTGATCCATCGTCATTAGGTGGCCCTGAACGTTACAATTCACTATCAGTCTTTCGTCCCATTCGATAATCTAGACTCACAGCAGAACGGCCATAAGGTGCCCGAGGCAGCAACAGACCCATGGAGACAGTCTGCTGGAGGACAATGTATTGAATCGGGACGCAATTTGAGTGATCCATCGTCATTAGGTGGCCCTGAAAGTTACAATTCACTATCAGTTTTTCGTCCGATTCGAAAATCTTTGACTCACAGCAGAACGGCCATAACGTGCCCGAGGCAGCAATAGACCCATGGAGTCAAGTCGGCTGGAGGACGATGTATTGAATCGGGACGCAATTTGAGTGATCCATCGTCATTAGGTGGCCCTGAACGTTACAATTCACTATCAGTTTTTCGTCCGATTCAAAATCTTTAACTCACAGCAGAACGGACATAAGGTGCCCGAGGCAGCAATAGACGCATGGAGACAAGTCTGCTGGAGGACGATGTATTGAATCGGGACGCAATTTGAGTGTTCCATCGTCATTAGGATGCCCTGAACGTTACAATTCACTATCAGTTTTTCGTCCGATTCGAAAATCTTTGAGTCAAAGCAGGCCTGCCATAAGGTGCCCGAGGCAGCAATAGACCCATGGAGTCAAGTCTGCTGGAGGACGATGTATTGAATCGGGACGCAATTTGAGTGATCCATCGTCATTAGGTGGCCCTGAACGTTACAATTCACTATCAGTTTTTCGTCCCAATCGATAATCTAGACTCACAGCAGAACGGCCATAAGGTGCCCGAGGCAGCAATAGACCCATGGTGACAAGTCTGCTGAAGGACGATGTATTGAATCGGGACGCAATTTGAGTGATCCATCGTCATTAGGAGGCCCTGAAGGTTACAATTCACTATCAGTTTTTCGTCCCATTCGATAATCTAGACTCACAGCAGAACGGCCATAAGGTGCCCGAGGCAGCAATAGACCCATGGAGTCAGCTCTGCTGGAGGACGATGAATTGAATCGGGACGCAATTTGAGTGATCCATCGTCATTAGGTGGCCCTGAACGTTACAATTCACTATCAGTTTTACATCCCATTCTATCATCTAGACTCACAGCAGAACGGCCATAAGGTGCCCGAGGCAGCAATAGTCCCATGGAGTCAAGTCGGCTAGTGGACGATGTACTGAATCGGGACGCAATTTGTGTGGTCCATCGTCATTAGGTGGCCCTGAATGTTACAAATAACTATCAGTTTTTCGTCCGATTCGAAAATCTTTGACTCACAGCAGAACGGCCATAAGGGGCCGAGGCAGCAATATACCCATGAAGTCAAGTCTGCTGGAGGACGATGTATTGAATCAGGACGCAATTTGAGTGATCCATCGTCATTTGGTGGCCCTGAACGTTACAATTCACTATCAGTTTTTCGTCCCATTCGATAATCTAGACTCACAGCAGAACGGCCATAAGGTGCCCGAGGCAGCAATAGACCCATGGAGACAAGTCGGCTGGGGACGATGTATTGAATCGGGACGCAATTTGAGTGATCCATCGTCATTAGGTGGCCCTGAACGTTTTAATTCACTATCAGTTTTTCGTTCCATTCGATAATCTAGATTCACAGCAGAACGGCAATAAGGTGCGCGGGGCAGCAATAGACCCATGGAGTCAGCTCTGCTGGAGGACGATGAATTGAAACGGGACGCAATTTGCGTGGTCCATCGTCATTAGGTAGCCCTGAATGTTACAATTCACTATCAGTTTTTCGTCCGATTCTAAAATCTTTGACTCACAGCAGAACGGCCATTAGGTGCCCGAGGCAGCAATCGACCCATGGAGACAAGTCTGCTGGAGGACGATGTATTGAATAGGGACGCAATTTGAGTGATCCATCGTCATTGGGAGGCCCTGAACGTTACAATTCACTATCAGTTTTTCGTTCCATTCGATAATCTAGACTCACAGCAGAACGGCCATAAGGTGCCCGAGGCAGCAATAGACCCATGGAGTCAAGTCGGCTGGAGGACGATGTATTGAATCGGGACGCAATTTGAGTGATCCATCGTCATTAGGAGGCCCTGAACGTTACAATTCACTATCAGTTTTTCGTCCCATTCGATAATCTAGACACACAGCAGAACGGCCATAAGGTGCCCGAGGCAGCAATAGACCCATGGAGACAAGTCGGCTGGGGACGATGTATTGAATCGGGACGCAATTTGAGTGATCCATCGTCATTAGGTGGCCCTGAACGTTTTAATTCACTATCAGTTTTTCGTTCCATTCGATAATCTAGATTCACAGCAGAACGGCAATAAGGTGCCCGGGGCAGCAATAGACCCATGGAGTCAGCTCTGCTGGAGGACGATGAATTGAAACGGGACGCAATTTGCGTGGACCATCGTCATTAGGTAGCCCTGAATGTTACAATTCACTATCAGTTTTTCGTCCGATTCTAAAATCTTTGACTCACAGCAGAACGGCCATTAGGTGCCCGAGGCAGCAATCGACCCATGGAGACAAGTCTGCTGGAGGACGATGTATTGAATCGGGACGCAATTTGAGTGATCCATCGTCATTAGGAGGCCCTGAACGTTACAATTCACTATCAGTTTTTCGTCCCATTCGATAATCTAGACTCACAGCAGAACGGCCATAAGGTGCCCGAGGCAGCAATAGACCCATGGAGTCAAGTCGGCTGGAGGACGATGTATTGAATCGGGACGCAATTTGAGTGATCCATCGTCATTAGGAGGCCCTGAACGTTACAATTCACTATCAGTTTTTCGTCCCATTTGATAATCTAGACTCACAGCAGAACGGCCATACGGTGCCCGAGGCAGCAATAGACCCATGGAGTCAAGTCGGCTGGAGGACGATGTATTGAATCGGTACGCAATTGAGTGATCCATCGTCATTAGGTGGCCCTGAACGTTACAATTCACTATCAGTTTTTCGTCCCATTCGATAATCTAGACTCACAGCAGAACGGCCATAAGGTGCCCGAGGCAGCAATAGACCCATGGAGACAAGTCGGCTGGGGACGATGTATTGAATCGGGACGCAATTTTAGTGATCCATCGTCATTAGGTGGCCCTGAATGTTACAATTCACTATCAGTTTTTCGTCCGATTCGAAAATCTTTGACTCACAGCAGAACGGCCATTAGGTGCCCGAGGCAGCAATCGACCCATGGAGACAAGTCTGCTGGAGGACGATGTATTGAATCGGGACGCAATTTGAGTGATCCATCGTCATTGGGAGGCCCTGAACGTTACAATTCACTATCAGTTTTTCGTCCCATTCGATAATCTAGACTCACAGCAGAACGGCCATAAGGTGCCCGAGGCAGCAATAGACCCATGGAGTCAAGTCGGCTGGAGGACGATGTATTGAATCGGGACGCAATTTGAGTGATCCATCGTCATTACGTGGCCCTGAACGTTACAATTCACTATCAGTATTTCGTCCCATTCGATAATCTAGACTCACAGCAGAACGGCCATAAGGTGCCCGAGGCAGCAACAGACCCATGGAGACAGTCTGCTGGAGGACAATGTATTGAATCGGGACGCAATTTGAGTGATCCATCGTCATTAGGTGGCCCTGAAAGTTACAATTCACTATCAGTTTTTCGTCCGATTCGAAAATCTTTGACTCACAGCAGAACGGCCATAACGTGCCCGAGGCAGCAATAGACCCATGGAGTCAAGTCGGCTGGAGGACGATGTATTGAATCGGGACGCAATTTGAGTGATCCATCGTCATTAGGTGGCCCTGAACGTTACAATTCACTATCAGTTTTTCGTCCGATTCGAAAATCTTTAACTCACAGCAGAACGGACATAAGGTGCCCGAGGCAGCAATAGACGCATGGAGACAAGTCTGCTGGAGGACGATGTATTGAATCGGGACGCAATTTGAGTGTTCCATCGTCATTAGGATGCCCTGAACGTTACAATTCACTATCAGTTTTTCGTCCGATTCGAAAATCTTTGAGTCAAAGCAGGCCTGCCATTAGGTGCCCGAGGCAGCAATAGACCCATGGAGTCAAGTCTGCTGGAGGACGATGTATTGAATCGGGACGCAATTTGAGTGATCCATCGTCATTAGGTGGCCCTGAACGTTACAATTCACTATCAGTTTTTCGTCCCAATCGATAATCTAGACTCACAGCAGAACGGCCATAAGGTGCCCGAGGCAGCAATAGACCCATGGTGACAAGTCTGCTGAAGGACGATGTATTGAATCGGGACGCAATTTGAGTGATCCATCGTCATTAGGAGGCCCTGAAGGTTACAATTCACTATCAGTTTTTTGTCCCATTCGATAATCTAGACTCACAGCAGAACGGCCATAAGGTGCCCGAGGCAGCAATAGACCCATGGAGTCAAGTTGGCTGGAGTACCATGTATTGAATCGGGACGCAATTTGAGTGATCCATCGTCATTAGGTGGCCCTGAACGTTACAATTCACTATCAGTTTTTCGTCCGATTCGAAAATCTTTGACTCACAGCAGAACGAGGCAGCAATAGACGCATGGAGACAAGTCTGCTGGAAGACGATGTATTGAATCGGGACGCAATTTGAGTGTTCCATCGTCATTAGGAGGCCCTGAACGTTTTAATTCACTCTCAGTTTTTCGTCCCATTCGATAATCTAGATTCACAGCAGAACGGCCATAAGGTGCCCGGGGCAGCAATAGACCCATGGAGTCAGCTCTGCTGGAGGACGATGAATTGAAACGGGACGCAATTTGCGTGGTCCATCGTCATTAGGTAGCCCTGAATGTTACAATTCACTATCAGTTTTTCGTCCGATTCTAAAATCTTTGACTCACAGCAGAACGGCCATTAGGTGCCCGAGGCAGCAATCGACCCATGGAGACAAGTCTGCTGGAGGACGATGTATTGAATCGGGACGCAATTTGAGTGATCCATCGTCATTAGGAGGCCCTGAACGTTACAATTCACTATCAGTTTTTCGTCCCATTCGATAATCTAGACTCACAGCAGAACGGCCATAAGGTGCCCGAGGCAGCAATAGACCCATGGAGTCAAGTCGGCTGGAGGACGATGTATTGAATCGGGACGCAATTTGAGTGTTCCATCGTCATTAGGAGGCCCTGAACGTTACAATTCACTATCAGTTTCTCGTCCGATTCGAAAATCTTTGAGTCACAGCAGGCCTGCCATAAGGTGCCCGAGGCAGCAATAGACCCATGGAGACAAGTCTGCTGGAGGACGATGTATTGAATCGGGACGCAATTTGAGTGATCCATCGTCATTAGGTGGCCCTGAACGTTACAATTCACTATCAGTTTTTCATCCCATTCTATCATCTAGACTCACAGCAGAACGGCCATAAGGTGCCCGAGGCAGCAATAGTCCCATGGAGTCAAGTCGGCTAGTGGACGATGTACTGAATCGGGACGCAATTTGTGTGGTCCATCGTCATTAGGTGGCCCTGAATGTTACAAATAACTATCAGTTTTTCGTCCGATTCGAAAATCTTTGACTCACAGCAGAACGGCCATAAGGTGCCGAGGCAGCAATAGACCCATGAAGTCAAGTCTGCTGGAGGACGATGTATTGAATCAGGACGCAATTTGAGTGATCCATCGTCATTTGGTGGCCCTGAACGTTACAATTCACTATCAGTTTTTCGTCCCATTCGATAATCTAGACTCACAGCAGAACGGCCATAAGGTGCCCGAGGCAGCAATAGACCCATGGAGTCAAGTCGGCTGGGGACGATGTATTGAATCGGGACGCAATTTGAGTGATCCATCGTCATTAGGTGGCCCTGAACGTTTTAATTCACTATCAGTTTTTCGTTCCATTCGATAATCTAGATTCACAGCAGAACGGCAATAAGGTGCCCGGGGCAGCAATAGACCCATGGAGTCAGCTCTGCTGGAGGACGATGAATTGAAACGGGACGCAATTTGCGTGGTCCATCGTCATTAGGTAGCCCTGAATGTTACAATTCACTATCAGTTTTTCGTCCGATTCTAAAATCTTTGACTCACAGCAGAACGGCCATTAGGTGCCCGAGGCAGCAATCGACCCATGGAGACAAGTCTGCTGGAGGACGATGTATTGAATAGGGACGCAATTTGAGTGATCCATCGTCATTAGGAGGCCCTGAACGTTACAATTCACTATCAGTTTTTCGTCCCATTCGATAATCTAGACTCACAGCAGAACGGCCATAAGGTGCCCGAGGCAGCAATAGACCCATGGAGACAAGTCGGCTGGGGACGATGTATTGAATCGGGACGCAATTTGAGTGATCCATCGTCATTAGGTGGCCCTGAACGTTTTAATTCACTATCAGTTTTTCGTTCCATTCGATAATCTAGATTCACAGCAGAACGGCAATAAGGTGCCCGGGGCAGCAATAGACCCATGGAGTCAGCTCTGCTGGAGGACGATGAATTGAAACGGGACGCAATTTGCGTGGACCATCGTCATTAGGTAGCCCTGAATGTTACAATTCACTATCAGTTTTTCGTCCGATTCTAAAATCTTTGACTCACAGCAGAACGGCCATTAGGTGCCCGAGGCAGCAATCGACCCATGGAGACAAGTCTGCTGGAGGACGATGTATTGAATCGGGACGCAATTTGAGTGATCCATCGTCATTAGGAGGCCCTGAACGTTACAATTCACTATCAGTTTTTCGTCCCATTCGATAATCTAGACTCACAGCAGAACGGCCATAAGGTGCCCGAGGCAGCAATAGACCCATGGAGTCAAGTCGGCTGGAGGACGATGTATTGAATCGGGACGCAATTTGAGTGATCCATCGTCATTAGGAGGCCCTGAACGTTACAATTCACTATCAGTTTTTCGTCCCATTTGATAATCTAGACTCACAGCAGAACGGCCATACGGTGCCCGAGGCAGCAATAGACCCATGGAGTCAAGTCGGCTGGAGGACGATGTATTGAATCGGTACGCAATTTGAGTGATCCATCGTCATTAGGTGGCCCTGAACGTTACAATTCACTATCAGTTTTTCGTCCCATTCGATAATCTAGACTCACAGCAGAACGGCCATAAGGTGCCCGAGGCAGCAATAGACCCATGCAGACAAGTCGGCTGGGGACGATGTATTGAATCGGGACGCAATTTTAGTGATCCATCGTAATTAGGTGGCCCTGAACGTTTTAATTCACTATCAGTTTTTCGTCCCATTCGATAATCTAGATTCACAGCAGAACGGCCATAAGGTGCCCGGGGCAGCAATAGACCCATGGAGTCAACTCGGCTGGAGGACGATGAATTGAATCGGGACGCAATTTGCGTGTTCCATCGTCATTAGGTGGCCCTGAATGTTACAATTCACTATCAGTTTTTCGTCCGATTCGAAAATCTTTGACTCACAGCAGAACGGCCATTAGGTGCCCGAGGCAGCAATCGACCCATGGAGACAAGTCTGCTGGAGGACGATGTATTGAATCGGGACGCAATTTGAGTGATCCATCGTCATTGGGAGGCCCTGAACGTTACAATTCACTATCAGTTTTTCGTCCCATTCGATAATCTAGACTCACAGCAGAACGGCCATAAGGTGCCCGAGGCAGCAATAGAACCATGGAGTCAAGTCGGCTGGAGGACGATTTATTGAATCGGGACGCAATTTGAGTGATCCATCGTCATTACGTGGCCCTGAACGTTACAATTCACTATCAGTCTTTCGTCCCATTCGATAATCTAGACTCACAGCAGAACGGCCACAAGGTGCCCGAGGCAGCAACAGACCCATGGAGACAGTCTGCTGGAGGACAATGTATTGAATCGGGACGCAATTTGAGTGATCCATCGTCATTAGGTGGCCCTGAAAGTTACAATTCACTATCAGTTTTCCGTCCGATTCGAAAATCTTTGACTCACACCAGAACTGCCATAACGTGCCCGAGGCAGCAATAGACCCATGGAGTCAAGTCGGCTGGAGGACGATGTATTGAATCGGGACGCAATTTGAGTGATCCATCGTCATTAGGTGGCCCTGAACGTTACAATTCACTATCAGTTTTTCGTCCGATTCGAAAATCTTTAACTCACAGCAGAACGGACATAAGGTGCCCGAGGCAGCAATAGACGCATGGAGACAAGTCTGCTGGAGGACGATGTATTGAATCGGGACGCAATTTGAGTGTTCCATCGTCATTAGGATGCCCTGAACGTTACAATTCACTATCAGTTTTTCGTCCGATTCGAAAATCTTTGAGTCAAAGCAGGCCTGCCATAAGGTGCCCGAGGCAGCAATAGACCCATGGAGTCAAGTCTGCTGGAGGACGATGTATTGAATCGGGACGCAATTTGAGTGATCCATCGTCATTAGGTGGCCCTGAACGTTACAATTCACTATCAGTTTTTCGTCCCAATCGATAATCTAGACTCACAGCAGAACGGCCATAAGGTGCCCGAGGCAGCAATAGACCCATGGTGACAAGTCTGCTGAAGGACGATGTATTGAATCGGGACGCAATTTGAGTGATCCATCGTCATTAGGAGGCCCTGAAGGTTACAATTCACTATCAGTTTTTTGTCCCATTCGATAATCTAGACTCACAGCAGAACGGCCATAAGGTGCCCGAGGCAGCAATAGACCCATGGAGTCAAGTTGGCTGGAGTACCATGTATTGAATCGGGACGCAATTTGAGTGATCCATCGTCATTAGGTGGCCCTGAACGTTACAATTCACTATCAGTTTTTCGTCCGATTCGAAAATCTTTGACTCACAGCAGAACGGCCATAAGGTGCCCGAGGCAGCAATAGTCGCATGGAGACAAGTCTGCTGGAAGACGATGTATTGAATCGGGACGCAATTTGAGTGTTCCATCGTCATTAGGAGGCCCTGAACGTTTTAATTCACTCTCAGTTTTTCGTCCCATTCGATAATCTAGATTCACAGCAGAACGGCCATAAGGTGCCCGGGGCAGCAATAGACCCATGGAGTCAGCTCTGCTGGAGGACGATGAATTGAAACGGGACGCAATTTGCGTGGTCCATCGTCATTAGGTAGCCCTGAATGTTACAATTCACTATCAGTTTTTCGTCCGATTCTAAAATCTTTGACTCACAGCAGAACGGCCATTAGGTGCCCGAGGCAGCAATCGACCCATGGAGACAAGTCTGCTGGAGGACGATGTATTGAATCGGGACGCAATTTGAGTGATCCATCGTCATTAGGAGGCCCTGAACGTTACAATTCACTATCAGTTTTTCGTCCCATTCGATAATCTAGACTCACAGCAGAACGGCCATAAGGTGCCCGAGGCAGCAATAGACCCATGGAGTCAAGTCGGCTGGAGGACGATGTATTGAATCGGGACGCAATTTGAGTGATACATCGTCATTAGGAGGCCCTGAACGTTACAATTCACTATCAGTTTTTCGTCCCATTCGATAATCTAGACTCACAGCAGAACGGCCATAAGGTGCCCGAGGCAGCAATAGACCCATGGAGTCAAGTCGGCTGGAGGACGATGTATTGAATCGGTACGCAATTTGAGTGATCCATCGTCATTAGGTGGCCCTGAACGTTACAATTCACTATCAGTTTTTCGTCCCATTCGATAATCTAGACTCACAGCAGAACGGCCATAAGGTGCCCGAGGCAGCAATAGACCCATGGAGACAAGTCGGCTGGGGACGATGTATTGAATCGGGACGCAATTTGCGTGGTCCATCGTCATTAGGTGGCCCTGAACGTTACAATTCACTATCAGTTTTTCGTCCCATTCGATAATCTAGATTCACAGCAGAACGGCCATAAGGTGCAAGGGGGAACAATAGACCCATGGAGTCAACTCGGCTGGAGGACGATGAATTGAATCGGGACGCAATTTGCGTGGTCCATCGTCATTAGGTGGCCCTGAATGTTACAATTCACTATCAGTTTTTCGTTCGATTCGAAAATCTTTGACTCACAGCAGAACGGCCATTAGGTGCCCGAGGCAGCAATCGACCCATGGAGACAAGTCTGCTGGAGGACGATGTATTGAATCGGGACGCAATTTGAGTGATCCATCGTCATTAGGAGGCCCTGGACGTTACAATTCACTATCAGTTTATCGTCCCATTCGATATTCTAGACTCACAGCAGAACGGCCATAAGGTGCCCGAGGCAGCAATAGACCCATGGAGTCAAGTCGGCTGGAGGACGATGTATTGAATCGGGACGCAATTTGAGTGATCCATCGTCATTAGGTGGCCCTGAACGTTACAATTCACTATCAGTCTTTCGTCCCATTCGATAATCTAAACTCACAGCAGAACGGCCATAAGGTGCCCGAGGCAGCAACAGACCCATGGAGACAGTCTGCTGGAGGACAATGTATTGAATCGGGACGCAATTTGAGTGATCCATCGTCATTAGGTGGCCCTGAAAGTTACAATTCACTATCAGTTTTTCGTCCGATTCGAAAATCTTTGACTCACAGCAGAACGGCCATAAGGTGCCCGAGGCAGCAATAGACCCATGGAGTCAAGTCGGCTGGAGTACGATGTATTGAATCGGGACGCAATTTGAGTGATCCATCGTCATTAGGTGGCCCTGAATGTTACAATTCACTATCAGTTTTTCGTCCGATTCTAAAATCTTTGACTCACAGCAGAACGGCCATTAGGTGCCCGAGGCAGCAATAGACCCATGGAGTCAAGTCGGCTGGAGGACGATGTATTGAATCGGGACGCAATTTGAGTGATCCATCGTCATTAGGTGGCCCTGAACGTTACAATTCACTATCAGTTTTTCGTCCCATTCGATAATCTAGACTCACAGCAGAACGGCCATAAGGTGCCCGAGGCAGCAATAGACCCATGGAGTCAAGTCGGCTGGAGTACGATGTATTGAATTGGGACGCAATTTGAGTGATCCATCGTCATTAGGTGGCCCTGAACGTTACAATTCACTATCAGTTTTTCGTCCGATTCGAAAATCTTTAACTCACAGCAGAACGGACATAAGGTGCCCGAGGCAGCAATAGACGCATGGAGACAAGTCTGCTGGAGGACGATGTATTGAATCGGGACGCAATTTGAGTGTTCCATCGTCATTAGGAGGCCCTGAACGTTACAATTCACTATCAGTTTTTCGTCCGATTCGAAAATCTTTGAGTCAAAGCAGGCCTGCCATAAGGTGCCCGAGGCAGCAATAGACCCATGGAGTCAAGTCTGCTGGAGGACGATGTATTGAATCGGGACGCAATTTGAGTGATCCATCGTCATTAGGTGGCCCTGAACGTTACAATTCACTATCAGTTTTTCGTCCCATTCGATAATCTAGACTCACAGCAGAACGGCCATAAGGTGCCCTAGGCAGCAATAGACCCATGGTGACAAGTCTGCTGGAGGACGATGTATTGAATCGGGACGCAATTTGAGTGATCCATCGTCATTAGGAGGCCCTGAAGGTTACAATTCACTATCAGTTTTTTGTCCCATTCGATAATCTAGACTCACAGCAGAACGGCCATAAGGTGCCCTAGGCAGCAATAGACCCATGGAGTCAAGTTGGCTGGAGTACGATGTATTGAATCGGGACGCAATTTGAGTGATCCATCGTCATTAGGTGGCCCTGAACGTTACAATTCACTATCAGTTTTTCGTCCGATTCGAAAATCTTTGACTCACAGCAGAACGGCCATAAGGTGCCCGAGGCAGCAATAGACGCATGGAGACAAGTCTGCTGGAAGACGATGTATTGAATCGGGACGCAATTTGAGTGATCCATCGTCATTAGGTGGCCCTGAACGTTACAATTCACTATCAGTTTTTCGTCCGATTCGAAAATCTTTGACTCACAGCAGAACGGCCATAAGGTGCCCGAGGCAGCAATAGACGCATGGAGACAAGTATGCTGGAGGACGATGTATTGAATCGGGACGCAATTTGAGTGATCCATCGTCATTAGGTGGCCCTGAACGTTACAATTCACTATCAGTTTTTCATCCCATTCTATCATCTAGACTCACAGCAGAACGGCCATAAGGTGCCCGAGGCAGCAATAGTCCCATGGAGTCAAGTCGGCTAGTGGACGATGTACTGAATCGGGACGCAATTTGTGTGGTCCATCGTCATTAGGTGGCCCTGAATGTTACAAATCACTATCAGTTTTTCGTCCGATTCGAAAATCTTTGACTCACAGCAGAACGGCCATAAGGTGCCCGAGGCAGAAATAGACCCATGAAGTCAAGTCTGATGGAGGACGATGTATTGAATCAGGACGCAATTTGAGTGATCCATCGTCATTAGGTGGCCCTGAACGTTACAATTCACTATCAGTTTTTCGTCCCATTCGATAATCTAGACTCACAGCAGAACGGCCATAAGGTGCCCGAGGCAGCAATAGACCCATGGAGACAAGTCGGCTGGGGACGATGTATTGAATCGGGACGCAATTTGAGTGATCCATCGTCATTAGGTGGCCCTGAACGTTTTAATTCACTATCAGTTTTTCGTCCCATTCGATAATCTAGATTCACAGCAGAACGGCCATAAGGTGCCCGGGGCAGCAATAGACCCATGGAGTCAACTCGGCTGGAGAACGATGAATTGAATCGGGACGCAATTTGCGTGGTCCATCGTCATTAGGTGGCCCTGAATGTTACAATTCACTATCAGTTTTTCGTGCGATTCTAAAATCTTTGACTCACAGCAGAACGGCCATTAGGTGCCCGAGGCAGCAATCGACCCATGGAGACAAGTCTGCTGGAGGACGATGTATTGAATCGGGACGCAATTTGAGTGATCCATTGTCATTAGGAGGCCCTGAACGTTACAATTCACTATCAGTTTTTCGTCCCATTCGATAATCTAGACTCACAGCAGAACGGCCATAAGGTGCCCGAGGCAGTAATAGACCCATGGAGTCAAGTCGGCTGGAGGACGATGTATTGCATCGGGACGCAATTTGAGTGATCCATCGTCATTAGGAGGCCCTGAACGTTACAATTCACTATCAGTTTTTCGTCCCATTCGATAATCTAGACTCACAGCAGAACGGCCATAAGGTGCCCGAGGCAGCAATAGACCCATGGAGTCAAGTCGGCTGGAGGACGATGTATTGAATCGGGACGAAATTTGAGTGATCCATCGACATTAGGTGGCCCTGAACGTTACAATTCACTATCAGTTTTTCGTCCCATTCGATAATCTAGACTCACAGCAGAACGGCCATAAGGTGCCCGAGGCAGCAATAGACCCATGGTGACAAGTCTGCTGGAGGATGATGTATTGAATCGGGACGCAATTTGAGTGATCCATCGTCATTAGAAGGCCCTGAAGGTTACAATTCACTATCAGTTTTTTGTCCCATTCGATAATCTAGACTCACAGCAGAACGGCCATAAGGTGCCCGAGGCAGCAATAGACCCATGGAGTCAAGTCGGCTGGAGGACGATGTATTGAATCGGGACGCAATTTGAGTGATCCATCGTCATTAGGTGGCCCTGAACGTTACAATTCACTATCAGTTTTTCGTCCCATTCGATAATCTAGACTCACAGCAGAACGGCCATAAGGTGCCCGAGGCAGCAACAGACCCATGGAGACAAGTCGGCTGGAGGACGATGTATTGAATCGGGACGCAATTTGAGTGTTCCATCGTCATTAGGAGGCCCTGAACGTTACAATTCACTATCAGTTTTTCGTCCGATTCGAAAATCTTTGAGTCACAGCTGAACGGCCATAAGGTGCCCGAGGCAGCAATAGACCCATGGAGACAGTCTGCTGGAGGACAATGTATTGAATCGGGACGCAATTTGAGTGATCCATCGTCACTAGGTGGCCCTGAAAGTTACAATTCACTATCAGTTTTTCGTCCGATTCGAAAATCTTTGACTCACAGCAGAGCGGCCATAAGGTGCCCGAGGCAGCAATAGACCCATGGAGTCAACTCGGCTGGAGGACGATGAATTGAATCGGGACGCAATTTGCGTGGTCCATCGTCATTAGGTGGCCCTGAATGTTACAATTCACTATCAGTTTTTCGTCCGATTCGAAAATCTTTGAATCACAGCAGAACGGCCATTAAGTGCCCGAGGCAGCAATCGACCCATGGAGACAAGTCTGCTGGAGGACGATGTATTGAATCGGGACGCAATTTGAGTGATCCATCGTCATTAGGAGGCCCTGAACGTTACAATTCACTATCAGTTTTTCGTCCCATTCGATAATCTAGACTCACAGCAGAACGGCCATAAGGTGCCCGAGGCAGCAATAGACCCATGGAGTCAAGTCGGCTGGAGGACGATGTATTGAATCGGGACGCAATTTGAGTGATCCATCGTCATTAGGTGGCCCTGAACGTTACAATTCACTATCAGTTTTTCGTCCCATTCGATAATCTAGACTCACAGCAGAACGGCCATAAGGTGCCCGAGGCAGCAACAGACCCATGGAGACAAGTCGGCTGGAGGACGATGTATTGAATCGGGACGCAATTTGAGTGTTCCATCGTCATTAGGAGGCCCTGAAAGTTACAATTCACTATCAGTTTTTCGTCCGATTCGAAAATCTTTGACTCACAGCAGAGCGGCCATAAGGTGCCCGAGGCAGCAATAGACCCATGGAGTCAACTCGGCTGGAGGACGATGAATTGAATCGGGACGCAATTTGCGTGGTCCATCGTCATTAGGTGGCCCTGAATGTTACAATTCACTATCAGTTTTTCGTCCGATTCTAAAATCTTTGACTCACAGCAGAACGGCCATTAGGTGCCCGAGGCAGCAATCGACCCATGGAGACAAGTCTGCTGGAGGACGATGTATTGAATCGGGACGCAATTTGAGTGATCCATCGTCATTAGGAGGCCCTGAACGTTACAATTCACTATCAGTTTTTCGTCCCATTCGATAATCTAGACTCACAGCAGAACGGCCATAAGGTGCCCGAGGCAGCAATAGACCCATGGAGTCAAGTCGGCTGGAGGACGATGTATTGAATCGGGACGCAATTTGAGTGATCCATCGTCATTAGGTGGCCCTGAACGTTACAATTCACTATCAGTTTTTCGTCCCATTCGATAATCTAGACTCACAGCAGAACGGCCATAAGGTGCCCGAGGCAGCAACAGACCCATGGAGACAAGACGGCTGGAGGACGATGTATTGAATCGGGACGCAATTTGAGTGTTCCATCGTCATTAGGATGCCCTGAACGTTACAATTCACTATCAGTTTTTCGTCCGATTCGAAAATCTTTGAGTCAAAGCAGGCCTGCCATAAGGTGCCCGAGGCAGCAATAGACCCATGGAGTCAAGTCTGCTGGAGGACGATGTATTGAATCGGGACGCAATTTGAGTGATCCATCGTCATTAGGTGGCCCTGAACGTTACAATTCACTATCAGTTTTTCGTCCCAATCGATAATCTAGACTCACAGCAGAACGGCCATAAGGTGCCCGAGGCAGCAATAGACCCATGGTGACAAGTCTGCTGAAGGACGATGTATTGAATCGGGACGCAATTTGAGTGATCCATCGTCATTAGGAGGCCCTGAAGGTTACAATTCACTATCAGTTTTTTGTCCCATTCGATAATCTAGACTCACAGCAGAACGGCCATAAGGTGCCCGAGGCAGCAATAGACCCATGGAGTCAAGTTGGCTGGAGTACCATGTATTGAATCGGGACGCAATTTGAGTGATCCATCGTCATTAGGTGGCCCTGAACGTTACAATTCACTATCAGTTTTTCGTCCGATTCGAAAATCTTTGACTCACAGCAGAACGGCCATAAGGTGCCCGAGGCAGCAATAGACGCATGGAGACAAGTCTGCTGGAAGACGATGTATTGAATCGGGACGCAATTTGAGTGTTCCATCGTCATTAGGAGGCCCTGAACGTTTTAATTCACTCTCAGTTTTTCGTCCCATTCGATAATCTAGATTCACAGCAGAACGGCCATAAGGTGCCCGGGGCAGCAATAGACCCATGGAGTCAGCTCTGCTGGAGGACGATGAATTGAAACGGGACGCAATTTGCGTGGTCCATCGTCATTAGGTAGCCCTGAATGTTACAATTCACTATCAGTTTTTCGTCCGATTCTAAAATCTTTGACTCACAGCAGAACGGCCATTAGGTGCCCGAGGCAGCAATCGACCCATGGAGACAAGTCTGCTGGAGGACGATGTATTGAATCGGGACGCAATTTGAGTGATCCATCGTCATTAGGAGGCCCTGAACGTTACAATTCACTATCAGTTTTTCGTCCCATTCGATAATCTAGACTCACAGCAGAACGGCCATAAGGTGCCCGAGGCAGCAATAGACCCATGGAGTCAAGTCGGCTGGAGGACGATGTATTGAATCGGGACGCAATTTGAGTGATCCATCGTCATTAGGAGGCCCTGAACGTTACAATTCACTATCAGTTTTTCGTCCCATTCGATAATCTAGACTCACAGCAGAACGGCCATAAGGTGCCCGAGGCAGCAATAGACCCATGGAGTCAAGTCGGCTGGAGGACGATGTATTGAATCGGTACGCAATTTGAGTGATCCATCGTCATTAGGTGGCCCTGAACGTTACAATTCACTATCAGTTTTTCGTCCCATTCGATAATCTAGACTCACAGCAGAACGGCCATAAGGTGCCCGAGGCAGCAATAGACCCATGGAGACAAGTCGGCTGGGGACGATGTATTGAATCGGGACGCAATTTGCGTGGTCCATCGTCATTAGGTGGCCCTGAACGTTACAATTCACTATCAGTTTTTCGTCCCATTCGATAATCTAGATTCACAGCAGAACGGCCATAAGGTGCAAGGGGGAACAATAGACCCATGGAGTCAACTCGGCTGGAGGACGATGAATTGAATCGGGACGCAATTTGCGTGGTCCATCGTCATTAGGTGGCCCTGAATGTTACAATTCACTATCAGTTTTTCGTTCGATTCGAAAATCTTTGACTCACAGCAGAACGGCCATTAGGTGCCCGAGGCAGCAATCGACCCATGGAGACAAGTCTGCTGGAGGACGATGTATTGAATCGGGACGCAATTTGAGTGATCCATCGTCATTAGGAGGCCCTGGACGTTACAATTCACTATCAGTTTATCGTCCCATTCGATATTCTAGACTCACAGCAGAACGGCCATAAGGTGCCCGAGGCAGCAATAGACCCATGGAGTCAAGTCGGCTGGAGGACGATGTATTGAATCGGGACGCAATTTGAGTGATCCATCGTCATTAGGTGGCCCTGAACGTTACAATTCACTATCAGTCTTTCGTCCCATTCGATAATCTAAACTCACAGCAGAACGGCCATAAGGTGCCCGAGGCAGCAACAGACCCATGGAGACAGTCTGCTGGAGGACAATGTATTGAATCGGGACGCAATTTGAGTGATCCATCGTCATTAGGTGGCCCTGAAAGTTACAATTCACTATCAGTTTTTCGTCCGATTCGAAAATCTTTGACTCACAGCAGAACGGCCATAAGGTGCCCGAGGCAGCAATAGACCCATGGAGTCAAGTCGGCTGGAGTACGATGTATTGAATCGGGACGCAATTTGAGTGATCCATCGTCATTAGGTGGCCCTGAATGTTACAATTCACTATCAGTTTTTCGTCCGATTCTAAAATCTTTGACTCACAGCAGAACGGCCATTAGGTGCCCGAGGCAGCAATAGACCCATGGAGTCAAGTCGGCTGGAGGACGATGTATTGAATCGGGACGCAATTTGAGTGATCCATCGTCATTAGGTGGCCCTGAACGTTACAATTCACTATCAGTTTTTCGTCCCATTCGATAATCTAGACTCACAGCAGAACGGCCATAAGGTGCCCGAGGCAGCAATAGACCCATGGAGTCAAGTCGGCTGGAGTACGATGTATTGAATTGGGACGCAATTTGAGTGATCCATCGTCATTAGGTGGCCCTGAACGTTACAATTCACTATCAGTTTTTCGTCCGATTCGAAAATCTTTAACTCACAGCAGAACGGACATAAGGTGCCCGAGGCAGCAATAGACGCATGGAGACAAGTCTGCTGGAGGACGATGTATTGAATCGGGACGCAATTTGAGTGTTCCATCGTCATTAGGAGGCCCTGAACGTTACAATTCACTATCAGTTTTTCGTCCGATTCGAAAATCTTTGAGTCAAAGCAGGCCTGCCATAAGGTGCCCGAGGCAGCAATAGACCCATGGAGTCAAGTCTGCTGGAGGACGATGTATTGAATCGGGACGCAATTTGAGTGATCCATCGTCATTAGGTGGCCCTGAACGTTACAATTCACTATCAGTTTTTCGTCCCATTCGATAATCTAGACTCACAGCAGAACGGCCATAAGGTGCCCTAGGCAGCAATAGACCCATGGTGACAAGTCTGCTGGAGGACGATGTATTGAATCGGGACGCAATTTGAGTGATCCATCGTCATTAGGAGGCCCTGAAGGTTACAATTCACTATCAGTTTTTTGTCCCATTCGATAATCTAGACTCACAGCAGAACGGCCATAAGGTGCCCTAGGCAGCAATAGACCCATGGAGTCAAGTTGGCTGGAGTACGATGTATTGAATCGGGACGCAATTTGAGTGATCCATCGTCATTAGGTGGCCCTGAACGTTACAATTCACTATCAGTTTTTCGTCCGATTCGAAAATCTTTGACTCACAGCAGAACGGCCATAAGGTGCCCGAGGCAGCAATAGACGCATGGAGACAAGTCTGCTGGAAGACGATGTATTGAATCGGGACGCAATTTGAGTGATCCATCGTCATTAGGTGGCCCTGAACGTTACAATTCACTATCAGTTTTTCGTCCGATTCGAAAATCTTTGACTCACAGCAGAACGGCCATAAGGTGCCCGAGGCAGCAATAGACGCATGGAGACAAGTATGCTGGAGGACGATGTATTGAATCGGGACGCAATTTGAGTGATCCATCGTCATTAGGTGGCCCTGAACGTTACAATTCACTATCAGTTTTTCATCCCATTCTATCATCTAGACTCACAGCAGAACGGCCATAAGGTGCCCGAGGCAGCAATAGTCCCATGGAGTCAAGTCGGCTAGTGGACGATGTACTGAATCGGGACGCAATTTGTGTGGTCCATCGTCATTAGGTGGCCCTGAATGTTACAAATCACTATCAGTTTTTCGTCCGATTCGAAAATCTTTGACTCACAGCAGAACGGCCATAAGGTGCCCGAGGCAGAAATAGACCCATGAAGTCAAGTCTGATGGAGGACGATGTATTGAATCAGGACGCAATTTGAGTGATCCATCGTCATTAGGTGGCCCTGAACGTTACAATTCACTATCAGTTTTTCGTCCCATTCGATAATCTAGACTCACAGCAGAACGGCCATAAGGTGCCCGAGGCAGCAATAGACCCATGGAGACAAGTCGGCTGGGGACGATGTATTGAATCGGGACGCAATTTGAGTGATCCATCGTCATTAGGTGGCCCTGAACGTTTTAATTCACTATCAGTTTTTCGTCCCATTCGATAATCTAGATTCACAGCAGAACGGCCATAAGGTGCCCGGGGCAGCAATAGACCCATGGAGTCAACTCGGCTGGAGAACGATGAATTGAATCGGGACGCAATTTGCGTGGTCCATCGTCATTAGGTGGCCCTGAAAGTTACAATTCACTATCAGTTTTTCGTGCGATTCTAAAATCTTTGACTCACAGCAGAACGGCCATTAGGTGCCCGAGGCAGCAATCGACCCATGGAGACAAGTCTGCTGGAGGACGATGTATTGAATCGGGACGCAATTTGAGTGATCCATTGTCATTAGGAGGCCCTGAACGTTACAATTCACTATCAGTTTTTCGTCCCATTCGATAATCTAGACTCACAGCAGAACGGCCATAAGGTGCCCGAGGCAGTAATAGACCCATGGAGTCAAGTCGGCTGGAGGACGATGTATTGCATCGGGACGCAATTTGAGTGATCCATCGTCATTAGGAGGCCCTGAACGTTACAATTCACTATCAGTTTTTCGTCCCATTCGATAATCTAGACTCACAGCAGAACGGCCATAAGGTGCCCGAGGCAGCAATAGACCCATGGAGTCAAGTCGGCTGGAGGACGATGTATTGAATCGGGACGAAATTTGAGTGATCCATCGACATTAGGTGGCCCTGAACGTTACAATTCACTATCAGTTTTTCGTCCCATTCGATAATCTAGACTCACAGCAGAACGGCCATAAGGTGCCCGAGGCAGCAATAGACCCATGGTGACAAGTCTGCTGGAGGATGATGTATTGAATCGGGACGCAATTTGAGTGATCCATCGTCATTAGAAGGCCCTGAAGGTTACAATTCACTATCAGTTTTTTGTCCCATTCGATAATCTAGACTCACAGCAGAACGGCCATAAGGTGCCCGAGGCAGCAATAGACCCATGGAGTCAAGTCGGCTGGAGGACGATGTATTGAATCGGGACGCAATTTGAGTGATCCATCGTCATTAGGTGGCCCTGAACGTTACAATTCACTATCAGTTTTTCGTCCCATTCGATAATCTAGACTCACAGCAGAACGGCCATAAGGTGCCCGAGGCAGCAACAGACCCATGGAGACAAGTCGGCTGGAGGACGATGTATTGAATCGGGACGCAATTTGAGTGTTCCATCGTCATTAGGAGGCCCTGAACGTTACAATTCACTATCAGTTTTTCGTCCGATTCGAAAATCTTTGAGTCACAGCTGAACGGCCATAAGGTGCCCGAGGCAGCAATAGACCCATGGAGACAGTCTGCTGGAGGACAATGTATTGAATCGGGACGCAATTTGAGTGATCCATCGTCACTAGGTGGCCCTGAAAGTTACAATTCACTATCAGTTTTTCGTCCGATTCGAAAATCTTTGACTCACAGCAGAGCGGCCATAAGGTGCCCGAGGCAGCAATAGACCCATGGAGTCAACTCGGCTGGAGGACGATGAATTGAATCGGGACGCAATTTGCGTGGTCCATCGTCATTAGGTGGCCCTGAATGTTACAATTCACTATCAGTTTTTCGTCCGATTCGAAAATCTTTGAATCACAGCAGAACGGCCATTAAGTGCCCGAGGCAGCAATCGACCCATGGAGACAAGTCTGCTGGAGGACGATGTATTGAATCGGGACGCAATTTGAGTGATCCATCGTCATTAGGAGGCCCTGAACGTTACAATTCACTATCAGTTTTTCGTCCCATTCGATAATCTAGACTCACAGCAGAACGGCCATAAGGTGCCCGAGGCAGCAATAGACCCATGGAGTCAAGTCGGCTGGAGGACGATGTATTGAATCGGGACGCAATTTGAGTGATCCATCGTCATTAGGTGGCCCTGAACGTTACAATTCACTATCAGTTTTTCGTCCCATTCGATAATCTAGACTCACAGCAGAACGGCCATAAGGTGCCCGAGGCAGCAATAGACCCATGGTGACAAGTCTGCTGGAGGACGATGTATTGAATCGGGACGCAATTTGAGTGATCCATCGTCATTAGGAGGCCCTGAAGGTTACAATTCACTATCAGTTTTTTGTCCCATTCGATAATCTAGACTCACAGCAGAACGGCCATAAGGTGCCCGAGGCAGCAATAGACCCATGGAGTCAAGTCGGCTGGAGGACGATGTATTGAATCGGGACGCAATTTGAGTGATCCATCGTCATTAGGTGGCCCTGAACGTTACAATTCACTATCAGTTTTTCGTCCCATTCGATAATCTAGACTCACAGCAGAACGGCCATAAGGTGCCCGAGGCAGCAACAGACCCATGGAGACAAGTCGGCTGGAGGACGATGTATTGAATCGGGACGCAATTTGAGTGTTCCATCGTCATTAGGAGGCCCTGAAAGTTACAATTCACTATCAGTTTTTCGTCCGATTCGAAAATCTTTGACTCACAGCAGAGCGGCCATAAGGTGCCCGAGGCAGCAATAGACCCATGGAGTCAACTCGGCTGGAGGACGATGAATTGAATCGGGACGCAATTTGCGTGGTCCATCGTCATTAGGTGGCCCTGAATGTTACAATTCACTATCAGTTTTTCGTCCGATTCTAAAATCTTTGACTCACAGCAGAACGGCCATTAGGTGCCCGAGGCAGCAATCGACCCATGGAGACAAGTCTGCTGGAGGACGATGTATTGAATCGGGACGCAATTTGAGTGATCCATCGTCATTAGGAGGCCCTGAACGTTACAATTCACTATCAGTTTTTCGTCCCATTCGATAATCTAGACTCACAGCAGAACGGCCATAAGGTGCCCGAGGCAGCAATAGACCCATGGAGTCAAGTCGGCTGGAGGACGATGTATTGAATCGGGACGCAATTTGAGTGATCCATCGTCATTAGGTGGCCCTGAACGTTACAATTCACTATCAGTTTTTCGTCCCATTCGATAATCTAGACTCACAGCAGAACGGCCATAAGGTGCCCGAGGCAGCAACAGACCCATGGAGACAAGACGGCTGGAGGACGATGTATTGAATCGGGACGCAATTTGAGTGTTCCATCGTCATTAGGAGGCCCTGAACGTTACAATTCACTATCAGTTTTTCGTCCGATTCGAAAATCTTTGAGTCACAGCTGAACGGCCATAAGGTGCCCGAGGCAGCAATAGACCCATGGAGACAGTCTGCTCGAGGACAATGTATTGAATCGGGACGCAATTTGAGTGATCCATCGTCACTAGGTGGCCCTGAAAGTTACAATTCACTATCAGTTTTTCGTCCGATTCGAAAATCTTTGACTCACAGCAGAGCGGCCATAAGGTGCCCGAGGCAGCAATAGACCCATGGAGTCAACTCGGCTGGAGGACGATGAATTGAATCGGGACGCAATTTGCGTGGTCCATCGTCATTAGGTGGCCCTGAATGTTACAATTCACTATCAGTTTTTCGTCCGATTCTAAAATCTTTGACTCACAGCAGAACGGCCATTAGGTGCCCGAGGCAGCAATCGACCCATGGAGACAAGTCTGCTGGAGGACGATGTATTGAATCGGGACGCAATTTGAGTGATCCATCGTCATTAGGAGGCCCTGAACGTTACAATTCACTATCAGTTTTTCGTCCCATTCGATAATCTAGACTCACAGCAGAACGGCCATAAGGTGCCCGAGGCAGCAATAGACCCATGGAGTCAAGTCGGCTGGAGGACGATGTATTGAATCGGGACGCAATTTGAGTGATCCATCGTCATTAGGTGGCCCTGAACGTTACAATTCACTATCAGTTTTTCGTCCCATTCGATAATCTAGACTCACAGCAGAACGGCCATAAGGTGCCCGAGGCAGCAATACACCCATGGTGACAAGTCTGCTGGAGGACGATGTATTGAATCGGGACGCAATTTGAGTGATCCATCGTCATTAGGAGGCCCTGAAGGTTACAATTCACTATCAGTTTTTTGTCCCATTCGATAATCTAGACTCACAGCAGAACGGCCATAAGGTGTACGAGGCAGCAATAGACCCATGGAGTCAAGTCGGCTGGAGGACGATGTATTGAATCGGGACGCAATTTGAGTGATCCATCGTCATTAGGTGGCCCTGAACGTTACAATTCACTATCAGTTTTTCGTCCCATTCGATAATCTAGACTCACAGCAGAACGGCCATAAGGTGCCCGAGGCAGCAATAGACCCATGGAGTCAAGTCGGCTGGAGGACGATGTATTGAATCGGGACGCAATTTGAGCGATCCATCGTCATTAGGTGGCCCTGAATGTTACAATTCACTATCAGTTTTTCGTCCCATTCGATAATCTAGACTCACAGCAGAACGGCCATAAGGTGCCCGAGGCAGCAATAGACCCATGGTGACAAGTCTGCTGGAGGACGATGTATTGAATCGGGACGCAATTTGAGTGATCCATCGTCATTAGGAGGCCCTGAAGGTTACAATTCACTATCAGTTTTTTGTCCCATTCGATAATCTAGACTCACAGCAGAACGGCCATAAGGTGCCCGAGGCAGCAATAGACCCATGGAGTCAAGTCGGCTGGAGGACGATGTATTGAATCGGGACGCAATTTGAGTGTTCCATCGTCATTAGGAGGCCCTGAACGTTACAATTCACTATCAGTTTTTCGTCCGATTCGAAAATCTTTGAGTCACAGCTGAACGGCCATAAGGTGCCCGAGGCAGCAATAGACCCATGGAGACAGTCTGCTGGAGGACAATGTATTGAATCGGGACGCAATTTGAGTGATCCATCGTCACTAGGTGGCCCTGAAAGTTACAATTCACTATCAGTTTTTCGTCCGATTCGAAAATCTTTGACTCACAGCAGAGCGGCCATAAGGTGCCCGAGGCAGCAATAGACCCATGGAGTCAACTCGGCTGGAGGACGATGAATTGAATCGGGACGCAATTTGCGTGGTCCATCGTCATTAGGTGGCCCTGAATGTTACAATTCACTATCAGTTTTTCGTCCGATTCTAAAATCTTTGACTCACAGCAGAACGGCCATTAGGTGCCCGAGGCTGCAATCGACCCATGGAGACAAGTCTGCTGGAGGACGATGTATTGAATCGGGACGCAATTTGAGTGTTCCATCGTCATTAGGAGGCCCTGAACGTTACAATTCACTATCAGTTTTTCGTCCGATTCGAAAATCTTAGAGTCACAGCAGGCCTGCCATAAGGTGCCCGAGGCAGCAATAGACCCATGAAGTCAAGTCTGCTGGAGGACGATGTATTGAATCAGGACGCAATTTGAGTGATCCATCGTCATTAGGTGGCCCTGAACGTTACAATTCACTATCAGTTTTTCGTCCCATTCGATAATCTAGACTCACAGCAGAACGGCCATAAGGTGCCCGAGGCAGCAATAGACCCATCGAGTCAACTCGGCTGGAGGACGATGTATTGAATCGGGACGCAATTTGCGTGGTCCATCGTCATTAGGTGGCCCTGAATGTTACAATTCACTATCAGTTTTTCGTCCGATTCGAAAATCTTTGAATCACAGCAGAACGGCCATTAAGTGCCCGAGGGAGCAATCGACCCATGGAGACAAGTCTGCTGGAGGACGATGTATTGAATCGGGACGCAATTTGAGTGATCCATCGTCATTAGGAGGCCCTGAAGGTTACAATTCACTATCAGTTTTTTGTCCCATTCGATAATCTAGACTCACAGCAGAACGGCCATAAGGTGCCCGAGGCAGCAACAGACCCATGGAGACAAGTCGGCTGGAGGACGATGTATTGAATCGGGACGCAATTTGAGTGTTCCATCGTCATTAGGAGGCCCTGAACGTTACAATTCACTATCAGTTTTTCGTCCGATTCGAAAATCTTTGAGTCACAGCTGAACGGCCATAAGGTGCCCGAGGCAGCAATAGACCCATGGAGACAGTCTGCTGGAGGAGAATGTATTGAATCGGGACGCAATTTGAGTGATCCATCGTCACTAGGTGGCCCTGAAAGTTACAATTCACTATCAGTTTTTCGTCCGATTCGAAAATCTTTGACTCACAGCAGAGCGGCCATAAGGTGCCCGAGGCAGCAATAGACCCATGAAGTCAACTCGGCTGGAGGACGATGAATTGAATCGGGACGCAATTTGCGTGGTCCATCGTCATTAGGTGGCCCTGAATGTTACAATTCACTATCAGTTTTTCGTCCGATTCTAAAATCTTTGACTCACAGCAGAACGGCCATTAGGTGCCCGAGGCAGCAATCGACCCATGGAGACAAGTCTGCTGGAGGACGATGTATTGAATCGGGACGCAATTTGAGTGATCCATCGTCATTAGGAGGCCCTGAACGTTACAATTCACTATCAGTTTTTCGTCCCATTCGATAATCTAGACTCACAGCAGAACGGCCATAAGGTGCCCGAGGCAGCAATAGACCCATGGAGTCAAGTCGGCTGGAGGACGATGTATTGAATCGGGACGCATTTTGAGTGATCCATCGTCATTAGGTGGCCCTGAACGTTACAATTCACTATCAGTTTTTCGTCCCATTCGATAATCTAGACTCACAGCAGAACGGCCATAAGGTGCCCGAGGCAGCAACAGACCCATGGAGACAAGACGGCTGGAGGACGATGTATTGAATCGGGACGCAATTTGAGTGTTCCATCGTCATTAGGAGGCCCTGAACGTTACAATTCACTATCAGTTTTTCGTCCGATTCGAAAATCTTTGAGTCACAGCTGAACGGCCATAAGGTGCCCGAGGCAGCAATAGACCCATGGAGACAGTCTGCTGGAGGACAATGTATTGAATCGGGACGCAATTTGAGTGATCCATCGTCACTAGGTGGCCCTGAAAGTTACAATTCACTATCAGTTTTTCGTCCGATTCGAAAATCTTTGACTCACAGCAGAGCGGCCATAAGGTGCCCGAGGCAGCAATAGACCCATGGAGTCAACTCGGCTGGAGGACGATGAATTGAATCGGGACGCAATTTGCGTGGTCCATCGTCATTAGGTGGCCCTGAATGTTACAATTCACTATCAGTTTTTCGTCCGATTCTAAAATCTTTGACTCACAGCAGAACGGCCATTAGGTGCACGAGGCAGCAATCGACCCATGGAGACAAGTCTGCTGGAGGACGATGTATTGAATCGGGACGCAATTTGAGTGATCCATCGTCATTAGGAGGCCCTGAACGTTACAATTCACTATCAGTTTTTCGTCCCATTCGATAATCTAGACTCATAGCAGAACGGCCATAAGGTGCCCGAGGCAGCAATAGACCCATGGAGTCAAGTCGGCTGGAGGACGATGTATTGAATCGGGACGCAATTTGAGTGATCCATCGTCATTAGGAGGCCCTGAACGTTACAATTCACTATCAGTTTTTCGTCCCATTCGATAATCTAGACTCACAGCAGAACGGCCATTAGGTGCCCGAGGCAGCAATTGACCCATGGAGTCAAGTCGGCTGGAGGACGATGTATTGAATCGGGACGCAATTTGAGTGATCCATCGTCATTAGGTGGCCCTGAACGTTACAATTCACTATCAGTTTTTCGTCCCATTCGATAATCTAAACTCACAGCAGAACGGCCATAAGGTGCCCGAGGCAGCAATAGACCCATGGTGACAAGTCTGCTGGAGGACGATGTATTGAATCGGGACGCAATTGGAGTGATCCATCGTCATTAGGAGGCCCTGAAGGTTACAATTCACTATCAGTTTTTTGTCCCATTCGATAATCTAGACTCACAGCAGAACGGCCATAAGGTGCCCGAGGCAGCAATAGACCCATGGAGTCAAGTCGGCTGGAGGACGATGTATTGAATCGGGACGCAATTTGAGTGATCCATCGTCATTAGGTGGCCCTGAACGTTACAATTCACTATCAGTTTTTCGTCCCATTCGATAATCTATACTCACAGCAGAACGGCCATAAGGTGCCCGAGGCAGCAACAGACCCATGGAGACAAGTCGGCTGGAGGACGATGTATTGAATCGGGACGCAATTTGAGTGTTCCATCGTCATTAGGAGGCCCTGAACGTTACAATTCACTATCAGTTTTTCGTCCGATTCGAAAATCTTTGACTCACAGCAGAGCAGCCATAAGGTGCCCGAGGCAGCAATAGACCCATGAAGTCAACTCGGCTGGAGGACGATGAATTGAATCGGGACGCAATTTGCGTGGTCCATCGTCATTAGGTGGCCCTGAATGTTACAATTCATTATCAGTTTTTCGTCCGATTCTAAAATCTTTGACTCACAGCAGAACGGCCATTAGGTGCCCGAGGCAGCAATCGACCCATGGAGACAAGTCTGCTGGAGGACGATGTATTGAATCGGGACGCAATTTGAGAGATCCATCGTCATTAGGAGGCCCTGAACGTTACAATTCACTATCAGTTTTTCGTCGAATTCGATAATCTAGACTCACAGCAGAACGGCCATAAGGTGCCCGAGGCAGCAATAGACCCATGGAGTCAAGTCGGCTGGAGGACGATGTATTGAATCGGGACGCAATTTGAGTGATCCATCGTCATTAGGTGGCCCTGAACGTTACAATTCACTATCAGTTTTTCGTCCCATTCGATAATCTAGACTCACAGCAGAACGGCCATAAGGTGCCCGAGGCAGCAACAGACCCATGGAGACACGACGGCTGGAGGACGATGTATTGAATCGGGACGCAATTTGAGTGTTCCATCGTCATTAGGAGGCCCTGAACGTTACAATTCACTATCAGTTGTTCGTTCGACGCGAAAATCTTTGAGTCACAGCTGAACGGCCATAAGGTGCCCGAGGCAGCAATAGACCCATGGAGACAGTCTGCTGGAGGACAATGTATTGAATCGGGACGCAATTTGAGTGATCCATCGTCACTAGGTGGCCCTGAAAGTTACAATTCACTATCAGTTTTTCGTCCGATTCGAAAATCTTTGACTCACAGCAGAGCGGCCATAAGGTGCCCGAGGCAGCAATAGACCCATGGAGTCAACTCGGCTGGAGGACGATGAATTGAATCGGGACGCAATTTGCGTGGTCCATCGTCATTAGGTGGCCCTGAATGGTACAATTCACTATCAGTTTTTCGTCCGATTCTAAAATCTTTGACTCACAGCAGAACGGCCATTAGGTGCCCGAGGCAGCAATCGACCCATGGAGACAAGTCTGCTGGAGGACGATGTATTGAATCGGGACGCAATTTGAGTGATCCATCGTCATTAGGAGGCCCTGAACGTTACAATTCACTATCAGTTTTTCGTCCCATTCGATAATCTAGACTCACAGCAGAACGGCCATTAGGTGCCCGAGGCAGCAATTGACCCATGGAGTCAAGTCGGCTGGAGGACGATGTATTGAATCGGGACGCAATTTGAGTGATCCATCGTCATTAGGTGGCCCTGAACGTTACAATTCACTATCAGTTTTTCGTCCCATTCGATAATCTAGACTCACAGCAGAACGGCCATAAGGTGCCCGAGGCAGCAATAGACCCATGGTGACAAGTCTGCTGGAGGACGATGTATTGAATCGGGACGCAATTTGAGTGATCCATCGTCATTAGGAGGCCCTGAAGGTTACAATTCACTATCAGTTTTTTGTCCCATTCGATAATCTAGACTCACAGCAGAACGGCCATAAGGTGCCCGAGGCAGCAATAGACCCATGGAGTCAAGTCGGCTGGAGGACGATGTATTGAATCGGGACGCAATTTGAGTGATCCATCGTCATTAGGTGGCCCTGAACGTTACAATTCACTATCAGTTTATCGTCCCATTCGATAATCTAGACTCACAGCAGAACGGCCATAAGGTGCCCGAGGCAGCAACAGACCCATGGAGACAAGTCGGCTGGAGGACGATGTATTGAATCGGGACGCAATTTGAGTGTTCCATCGTCATTAGGAGGCCCTGAACGTTACAATTCACTATCAGTTTTTCGTCCGATTCGAAAATCTTTGACTCACAGCTGAACGGCCATAAGGTGCCCGAGGCAGCAATAGACCCGTGGAGACAGTCTGCTGGAGGACAATGTATTGAATCGGGACGCAATTTGAGTGATCCATCGTCACTAGGTGGCCCTGAAAGTTACAATTCACTATCAGTTTTTCGTCCGATTCGAAAATCTTTGACTCACAGCAGAGCGGCCATAAGGTGCCCGAGGCAGCAATAGACCCATGGAGTCAACTCGGCTGGAGGACGATGAATTGAATCGGGACGCAATTTGCGTGGTCCATCGTCATTAGGTGGCCCTGAATGTTACAATTCACTATCAGTTTTTCGTCCGATTCTAAAATCTTTGACTCACAGCAGAACGGCCATTAGGTGCCCGAGGCAGCAATCGACCCATGGAGACAAGTCTGCTGGAGGACGATGTATTGAATCGGGACGCAATTTGAGTGATCCATCGTCATTAGGAGGCCCTGAACGTTACAATTCACTATCAGTTTTTCGTCCCATTCGATAATCTAGACTCACAGCAGAACGGCCATAAGGTGCCCGAGGCAGCAATAGACCCATGGAGTCAAGTCGGCTGGAGGACGATGTATTGAATCGGGACGCAATTTGAGTGATCCATCGTCATTAGGTGGCCCTGAACGTTACAATTCACTATCAGTTTTTCGTCCCATTCGATAATCTAGACTCACAGCAGAACGGCCATAAGGTGCCCGAGGCAGCAATAGACCCATGGTGACAAGTCTGCTGGAGGACGATGTATTGAATCGGGACGCAATTTGAGTGATCCATCGTCATTAGGAGGCCCTGAAGGTTACAATTCACTATCAGTTTTTTGTCCCATTCGATAATCTAGACTCACAGCAGAACGGCCATAAGGTGCCCGAGGCAGCAACAGACCCATGGAGACAAGTCGGCTGGAGGACGATGTATTGAATCGGGACGCAATTTGAGTGTTCCATCGTCATTAGGAGGCCCTGAACGTTACAATTCACTATCAGTTTTTCGTCCGATTCGAAAATCTTTGAGTCACAGCTGAACGGCCATAAGGTGCCCGAGGCAGCAATAGACCCATGGAGACAGTCTGCTGGAGGACAATGTATTGAATCGGGACGCAATTTGAGTGATCCATCGTCACTAGGTGGCCCTGAAAGTTACAATTCACTATCAGTTTTTCGTCCGATTCGAAAATCTTTGACTCACAGCAGAGCGGCCATAAGGTGCCCGAGGCAGCAATAGACCCATGAAGTCAACTCGGCTGGAGGACGATGAATTGAATCGGGACGCAATTTGCGTGGTCCATCGTCATTAGGTGGCCCTGAATGTTACAATTCACTATCAGTTTTTCGTCCGATTCTAAAATCTTTGACTCACAGCAGAACGGCCATTAGGTGCCCGAGGCAGCAATCGACCCATGGAGACAAGTCTGCTGGAGGACGATGTATTGAATCGGGACGCAATTTCAGTGATCCATCGTCATTAGGAGGCCCTGAACGTTACAATTCACTATCAGTTTTTCGTCCCATTCGATAATCTAGACTCACAGCAGAACGGCCATAAGGTGCCCGAGGCAGCAATAGACCCATGGAGTCAAGTCGGCTGGAGGACGATGTATTGAATCGGGACGCAATTTGAGTGATCCATCGTCATTAGGTGGCCCTGAACGTTACAATTCACTATCAGTTTTTCGTCCCATTCGATAATCTAGACTCACAGCAGAACGGCCATAAGGTGCCCGAGGCAGCAACAGACCCATGGAGTCAACTCGGCTGGAGGACGATGAATTGAATCGGGACGCAATTTGCGTGGTCCATCGTCATTAGGTGGCCCTGAATGTTACAATTCACTATCAGTTTTTCGTCCGATTCTAAAATCTTTGACTCACAGCAGAACGGCCATTAGGTGCCCGAGGCAGCAATCGACCCATGGAGACAAGTCTGCTGGAGGACGATGTATTGAATCGGGACGCAATTTGAGTGATCCATCGTCATTAGGAGGCCCTGAACGTTACAATTCACTATCAGTTTTTCGTCCCATTCGATAATCTAGACTCACAGCAGAACGGCCATAAGGTGCCCGAGGCAGCAATAGACCCATGGAGTCAAGTCGGCTGGAGGACGATGTATTGAATCGGGACGCAATTTGAGTGATCCATCGTCATTAGGAGGCCCTGAACGTTACAATTCACTATCAGTTTTTCGTCCCATTCGATAATCTAGACTCACAGCAGAACGGCCATTAGGTGCCCGAGGCAGCAATTGACCCATGGAGTCAAGTCGGCTGGAGGACGATGTATTGAATCGGGACGCAATTTGAGTGATCCATCGTCATTAGGTGGCCCTGAACGTTACAATTCACTATCAGTTTTTCGTCCCATTCGATAATCTAGACTCACAGCAGAACGGCCATAAGGTGCCCGAGGCAGCAATAGACCCATGGTGACAAGTCTGCTGGAGGACGATGTATTGAATCGGGACGCAATTTGAGTGATCCATCGTCATTAGGAGGCCCTGAAGGTTACAATTCACTATCAGTTTTTTGTCCCATTCGATAATCTAGACTCACAGCAGAACGGCCATAAGGTGCCCGAGGCAGCAATAGACCCATGGAGTCAAGTCGGCTGGAGGACGATGTATTGAATCGGGACGCAATTTGAGTGATCCATCGTCATTAGGTGGCCCTGAACGTTACAATTCACTATCAGTTTTTCGTCCGATTCTAAAATCTTTGACTCACAGCAGAACGGCCATTAGGTGCCCGAGGCAGCAATCGACCCATGGAGACAAGTCTGCTGGAGGACGATGTATTGAATCGGGACGCAATTTGAGTGATCCATCGTCATTAGGAGGCCCTGAACGTTACAATTCACTATCAGTTTTTCGTCCCATTCGATAATCTAGACTCACAGCAGAACGGCCATAAGGTGCCCGAGGCAGCAATAGACCCATGGAGTCAAGTCGGCTGGAGGACGATGTATTGAATCGGGACGCAATTTGAGTGATCCATCGTCATTAGGTGGCCCTGAACGTTACAATTCACTATCAGTTTTTCGTCCCATTCGATAATCTAGACTCACAGCAGAACGGCCATAAGGTGCCCGAGGCAGCAACAGACCCATGGAGACAAGACGGCTGGAGGACGATGTATTGAATCGGGACGCAATTTGAGTGTTCCATCGTCATTAGGAGGCCCTGAACGTTACAATTCACTATCAGTTTTTCGTTCGATTCGAAAATCTTTGAGTCACAGCTGAACGGCCATAAGGTGCCCGAGGCAGCAATAGACCCATGGAGACAGTCTGCTGGAGGACAATGTATTGAATCGGGACGCAATTTGAGTGATCCATCGTCACTAGGTGGCCCTGAAAGTTACAATTCACTATCAGTTTTTCGTCCGATTCGAAAATCTTTGACTCACAGCAGAGCGGCCATAAGGTGCCCGAGGCAGCAATAGACCCATGGAGTCAACTCGGCTGGAGGACGATGAATTGAATCGGGACGCAATTTGCGTGGTCCATCGTCATTAGGTGGCCCTGAATGTTACAATTCACTATCAGTTTTTCGTCCGATTCTAAAATCTTTGACTCACAGCAGAACGGCCATTAGGTGCCCGAGGCAGCAATCGACCCATGGAGACAAGTCTGCTGGAGGACGATGTATTGCATCGGGACGCAATTTGAGTGATCCATCGTCATTAGGAGGCCCTGAACGTTACAATTCACTATCAGTTTTTCGTCCCATTCGATAATCTAGACTCACAGCAGAACGGCCATAAGGTGCCCGAGGCAGCAATAGACCCATGGAGTCAAGTCGGCTGGAGGACGATGTATTGAATCGGGACGCAATTTGAGTGATCCATCGTCATTAGGTGGCCCTGAACGTTACAATTCACTATCAGTTTTTCGTCCCATTCGATAATCTAGACTCACAGCAGAACGGCCATAAGGTGCCCGAGGCAGCAATAGACCCATGGTGACAAGTCTGCTGGAGGACGATGTATTGAATCGGGACGCAATTTGAGTGATCCATCGTCATTAGGAGGCCCTGAAGGTTACAATTCACTATCAGTTTTTTGTCCCATTCGATAATCTAGACTCACAGCAGAACGGCCATAAGGTGCCCGAAGCAGCAACAGACCCATGGAGACAAGTCGGCTGGAGGACGATGTATTGAATCGGGACGCAATTTGAGTGTTCCATCGTCATTAGGAGGCCCTGAACGTTACAATTCACTATCAGTTTTTCGTCCGATTCGAAAATCTTTGAGTCACAGCTGAACGGCCATAAGGTGCCCGAGGCAGCAATAGACCCATGGAGACAGTCTGCTGGAGGACAATGTATTGAATCGGGACGCAATTTGAGTGATCCATCGTCACTAGGTGGCCCTGAAAGTTACAATTCACTATCAGTTTTTCGTCCGATTCGAAAATCTTTGACTCACAGCAGAGCGGCCATAAGGTGCCCGAGGCAGCAATAGACCCATGAAGTCAACTCGGCTGGAGGACGATGAATTGAATCGGGACGCAATTTGCGTGGTCCATCGTCATTAGGTGGCCCTGAATGTTACAATTCACTATCAGTTTTTCGTCCGATTCTAAAATCTTTGACTCACAGCAGAACGGCCATTAGGTGCCCGAGGCAGCAATCGACCCATGGAGACAAGTCTGCTGGAGGACGATGTATTGAATCGGGACGCAATTTCAGTGATCCATCGTCATTAGGAGGCCCTGAACGTTACAATTCACTATCAGTTTTTCGTCCCATTCGATAATCTAGACTCACAGCAGAACGGCCATAAGGTGCCCGAGGCAGCAATAGACCCATGGAGACAGTCTGCTGGAGGACAATGTATTGAATCGGGACGCAATTTGAGTGATCCATCGTCACTAGGTGGCCCTGAAAGTTACAATTCACTATCAGTTTTTCGTCCGATTCGAAAATCTTTGACTCACAGCAGAGCGGCCATAAGGTGCCCGAGGCAGCAATAGACCCATGGAGTCAACTCGGCTGGAGGACGATGAATTAATTCGGGACGCAATTTGCGTGGTCCATCGTCATTAGGTGGCCCTGAATGTTACAATTCACTATCAGTTTTTCGTCCGATTCTAAAATCTTTGACTCACAGCAGAACGGCCATTAGGTGCCCGAGGCAGCAATCGACCCATGGAGACAAGTCTGCTGGAGGACGATGTATTGAATCGGGACGCAATTTGAGTGATCCATCGTCATTAGGAGGCCCTGAACGTTACAATTCACTATCAGTTTTTCGTCCCATTCGATAATCTAGACTCACAGCAGAACGGCCATAAGGTGCCCGAGGCAGCAATAGACCCATGGAGTCAAGTCGGCTGGAGGACGATGTATTGAATCGGGACGCAATTTGAGTGATCCATCGTCATTAGGAGGCCCTGAACGTTACAATTCACTATCAGTTTTTCGTCCCATTCGATAATCTAGACTCACAGCAGAACGGCCATTAGGTGCCCGAGGCAGCAATTGACCCATGGAGTCAAGTCGGCTGGAGGACGATGTATTGAATCGGGACGCAATTTGAGTGATCCATCGTCATTAGGTGGCCCTGAACGTTACAATTCACTATCAGTTTTTCGTCCCATTCGATAATCTAGACTCACAGCAGAACGGCCATAAGGTGCCCGAGGCAGCAATAGACCCATGGTGACAAGTCTGCTGGAGGACGATGTATTGAATCGGGACGCAATTTGAGAGATCCATCGTCATTAGGAGGCCCTGAAGGTTACAATTCACTATCAGTTTTTTGTCCCATTCGATAATCTAGACTCACAGCAGAACGGCCATAAGGTGCCCGAGGCAGCAATAGACCCATGGAGTCAAGTCGGCTGGAGGACGATGTATTGAATCGGTACGCAATTTGAGTGATCCATCGTCATTAGGTGGCCCTGAACGTTACAATTCACTATCAGTTTTTCGTCCCATTCGATAATCTAGACTCACAGCAGAACGGCCATAAGGTGCCCGAGGCAGCAACAGACCCATGGAGACAAGTCGGCTGGAGGACGATGTATTGAATCGGGACGCAATTTGAGTGATCCATCGTCATTAGGAGGCCCTGAACGTTACAATTCACTATCAGTTTTTCGTCCGATTCGAAAATCTTTGACTCACAGCAGAGCAGCCATAAGGTGCCCGAGGCAGCAATAGACCCATGAAGTCAACTCGGCTGGAGGACGATGAATTGAATCGGGACGCAATTTGCGTGGTCCATCGTCATTAGGTGGCCCTGAATGTTACAATTCACTATCAGTTTTTCGTCCGATTCTAAAATCTTTGACTCACAGCAGAACGGCCATTAGGTGCCCGAGGCAGCAATCGACCCATGGAGACAAGTCTGCTGGAGGACGATGTATTGAATCGGGACGCAATTTGAGTGATCCATCGTCATTAGGAGGCCCTGAACGTTACAATTCACTATCAGTTTTTCGTCCCATTCGATAATCTAGACTCACAGCAGAACGGCCATAAGGTGCCCGAGGCAGCAATAGACCCATGGAGTCAAGTCGGCTGGAGGACGATGTATTGAATCGGGACGCAATTTGAGTGATCCATCGTCATTAGGTGGCCCTGTACGTTACAATTCACTATCAGTTTTTCGTCCCATTCGATAATCTAGACTCACAGCAGAACGGCCATAAGGTGCCCGAGGCAGCAACAGACCCATGGAGACAAGACGGCTGGAGGACGATGTATTGAATCGGGACGCAATTTGAGTGTTCCATCGTCATTAGGAGGCCCTGAACGTTACAATTCACTATCAGTTTTTCGTTCGATTCGAAAATCTTTGAGTCACAGCTGAACGGCCATAAGGTGCCCGAGGCAGCAATAGACCCATGGAGACAGTCTGCTGGAGGACAATGTATTGAATCGGGACGCAATTTGAGTGATCCATCGTCACTAGGTGGCCCTGAAAGTTACAATTCACTATCAGTTTTTCGTCCGATTCGAAAATCTTTGACTCACAGCAGAGCGGCCATAAGGTGCCCGAGGCAGCAATAGACCCATGGAGTCAACTCGGCTGGAGGACGATGAATTGAATCGGGACGCAATTTGCGTGGTCCATCGTCATTAGGTGGCCCTGAATGGTACAATTCACTATCAGTTTTTCGTCCGATTCTAAAATCTTTGACTCACAGCAGAACGGCCATTAGGTGCCCGAGGCAGCAATCGACCCATGGAGACAAGTCTGCTGGAGGACGATGTATTGAATCGGGACGCAATTTGAGTGATCCATCGTCATTAGGAGGCCCTGAACGTTACAATTCACTATCAGTTTTTCGTCCCATTCGATAATCTAGACTCACAGCAGAACGGCCATAAGGTGCCCGAGGCAGCAATAGACCCATGGAGTCAAGATGGCTGGAGGACGATGTATTGAATCGGGACGCAATTTGAGTGATCCATCGTCATTAGGTGGCCCTGAACGTTACAATTCACTATCAGTTTTTCGTCCCATTCGATAATCTAGACTCACAGCAGAACGGCCATAAGGTGCCCGAGGCAGCAATAGACCCATGGTGACAAGTCTGCTGGAGGACGATGTATTGAATCGGGACGCAATTTGAGTGATCCATCGTCATTAGGAGGCCCTGAAGGTTACAATTCACTATCAGTTTTTTGTCCCATTCGATAATCTAGACTCACAGCAGAACGGCCATAAGGTGCCCGAGGCAGCAATAGACCCATGGAGTCAAGTCGGCTGGAGGACGATGTATTGAATCGGGACGCAATTTGAGTGATCCATCGTCATTAGGTGGCCCTGAACGTTACAATTCACTATCAGTTTATCGTCCCATTCGATAATCTAGACTCACAGCAGAACGGCCATAAGGTGCCCGAGGCAGCAACAGACCCATGGAGACAAGTCGGCTGGAGGACGATGTATTGAATCGGGACGCAATTTGAGTGTTCCATCGTCATTAGGAGGCCCTGAACGTTACAATTCACTATCAGTTTTTCGTCCGATTCGAAAATCTTTGAGTCACAGCTGAACGGCCATAAGGTGCCCGAGGCAGCAATAGACCCATGGAGACAGTCTGCTGGAGGACAATGTATTGAATCGGGACGCAATTTGAGTGATCCATCGTCACTAGGTGGCCCTGAAAGTTACAATTCACTATCAGTTTTTCGTCCGATTCGAAAATCTTTGACTCACAGCAGAGCGGCCATAAGGTGCCCGAGGCAGCAATAGACCCATGGAGTCAACTCGGCTGGAGGACGATGAATTGAATCGGGACGCAATTTGCGTGGTCCATCGTCATTAGGTGGCCCTGAATGTTACAATTCACTATCAGTTTTTCGTCCGATTCTAAAATCTTTGACTCACAGCAGAACGTCCATTAGGTGCCCGAGGCAGCAATCGACCCTTGGAGACAAGTCTGCTGGAGGACGATGTATTGAATCGGGACGCAATTTGAGTGTTCCATCGTCATTAGGAGGCCCTGAAAGTTACAATTCACTATCAGTTTTTCGTCCGATTCGAAAATCTTAGAGTCACAGTAGGCCTGCCATAAGGTGCCCGAGGCAGCAATAGACCCATGAAGTCAAGTCTGCTGGAGGACGATGTATTGAATCAGGACGCAATTTGAGTGATCCATCGTCATTAGGTGGCCCTGAACGTTACAATTCACTATCAGTTTTTCGTCCCATTCGATAATCTAGACTCACAGCAGAACGGCCATAAGGTGCCCGAGGCAGCAATAGACCCATGGAGTCAACTCGGCTGGAGGACGATGTATTGAATCGGGACGCAATTTGCGTGGTCCATCGTCATTAGGTGGCCCTGAATGTTACAATTCACTATCAGTTTTTCGTCCGATTCGAAAATCTTTGAATCACAGCAGAACGGCCATTAAGTGCCCGAGGCAGCAATCGACCCATGGAGACAAGTCTGCTGGAGGACGATGTATTGAATCGGGACGCAATTTGAGTGATCCATCGTCATTAGGAGGCCCTGAACGTTACAATTCACTATCAGTTTTTCGTCCCATTCGATAATCTAGACTCACAGCAGAACGGCCATAAGGTGCCCGAGGCAGCAACAGACCCATGGAGACAAGTCGGCTGGAGGACGATGTATTGAATCGGGACGCAATTTGAGTGTTCCATCGTCATTAGGAGGCCCTGAACGTTACAATTCACTATCAGTTTTTCGTCCGATTCGAAAATCTTTGAGTCACAGCTGAACGGCCATAAGGTGCCCGAGGCAGCAATAGACCCATGGAGACAGTCTGCTGGAGGACAATGTATTGAATCGGGACGCAATTTGAGTGATCCATCGTCACTAGGTGGCCCTGAAAGTTACAATTCACTATCAGTTTTTCGTCCGATTCGAAAATCTTTGACTCACAGCAGAGCGGCCATAAGGTGCCCGAGGCAGCAATAGACCCATGAAGTCAACTCGGCTGGAGGACGATGAATTGAATCGGGACGCAATTTGCGTGGTCCATCGTCATTAGGTGGCCCTGAATGTTACAATTCACTATCAGTTTTTCGTCCGATTCTAAAATCTTTGACTCACAGCAGAACGGCCATTAGGTGCCCGAGGCAGCAATCGACCCATGGAGACAAGTCTGCTGGAGGACGATGTATTGAATCGGGACGCAATTTGAGTGATCCATCGTCATTAGGAGGCCCTGAACGTTACAATTCACTATCAGTTTTTCGTCCCATTCGATAATCTAGACTCACAGCAGAACGGCCATAAGGTGCCCGAGGCAGCAATAGACCCATGGAGTCAAGTCGGCTGGAGGACGATGTATTGAATCGGGACGCAATTTGAGTGATCCATCGTCATTAGGTGGCCCTGAACGTTACAATTCACTATCAGTTTTTCGTCCCATTCGATAATCTAGACTCACAGCAGAACGGCCATAAGGTGCCCGAGGCAGCAACAGACCCATGGAGACAAGACGGCTGGAGGACGATGTATTGAATCGGGACGCAATTTGAGTGTTCCATCGTCAATAGGAGGCCCTGAAAGTTACAATTCACTATCAGTTTTTCGTCCGATTCGAAAATCTTAGAGTCACAGCAGGCCTGCCATAAGGTGCCCGAGGCAGCAATAGACCCATGAAGTCAAGTCTGCTGGAGGACGATGTATTGAATCAGGACGCAATTTGAGTGATCCATCGTCATTAGGTGGCCCTGAACGTTACAATTCACTATCAGTTTTTCGTCCCATTCGATAATCTAGACTCACAGCAGAACGGCCATAAGGTGCCCGAGGCAGCAATAGACCCATGGAGTCAACTCGGCTGGAGGACGATGTATTGAATCGGGACGCAATTTGCGTGGTCCATCGTCATTAGGTGGCCCTGAATGTTACAATTCACTATCAGTTTTTCGTCCGATTCGAAAATCTTTGAATCACAGCAGAACGGCCATTAAGTGCCCGAGGCAGCAATCGACCCATGGAGACAAGTCTGCTGGAGGACGATGTATTGAATCGGGACGCAATTTGAGTGATCCATCGTCATTAGGAGGCCCTGAACGTTACAATTCACTATCAGTTTTTCGTCCCATTCGATAATCTAGACTCACAGCAGAACGGCCATAAGGTGCCCGAGGCAGCAATAGACCCATGGAGTCAAGTCGGCTGGAGGACGATGTATTGAATCGGGACGCAATTTGAGTGATCCATCGTCATTAGGTGGCCCTGAACGTTACAATTCACTATCAGTTTTTCGTCCCATTCGATAATCTAGACTCACAGCAGAACGGCCATAAGGTGCCCGAGGCAGCAACAGACCCATGGAGACAAGACGGCTGGAGGACGATGTATTGAATCGGGACGCAATTTGAGTGTTCCATCGTCATTAGGAGGCCCTGAACGTTACAATTCACTATCAGTTTTTCGTCCCATTCGATAATCTAGACTCACAGCAGAACGGCCATAAGGTGCCCGAGGCAGCAACAGACCCATGGAGACAAGACGGCTGGAGGACGATGTATTGAATCGGGACGCAATTTGAGTGTTCCATCGTCATTAGGAGGCCCTGAACGTTACAATTCACTATCAGTTTTTCGTTCGATTCGAAAATCTTTGAGTCACAGCTGAACGGCCATAAGGTGCCCGAGGCAGCAATAGACCCATGGAGACAGTCTGCTGGAGGACAATGTATTGAATCGGGACGCAATTTGAGTGATCCATCGTCACTAGGTGGCCCTGAAAGTTACAATTCACTATCAGTTTTTCGTCCGATTCGAAAATCTTTGACTCACAGCAGAGCGGCCATAAGGTGCCCGAGGCAGCAATAGACCCATGGAGTCAACTCGGCTGGAGGACGATGAATTGAATCGGGACGCAATTTGCGTGGTCCATCGTCATTAGGTGGCCCTGAATGGTACAATTCACTATCAGTTTTTCGTCCGATTCTAAAATCTTTGACTCACAGCAGAACGGCCATTAGGTGCCCGAGGCAGCAATCGACCCATGGAGACAAGTCTGCTGGAGGACGATGTATTGAATCGGGACGCAATTTGAGTGATCCATCGTCATTAGGAGGCCCTGAACGTTACAATTCACTATCAGTTTTTCGTCCCATTCGATAATCTAGACTCACAGCAGAACGGCCATAAGGTGCCCGAGGCAGCAATAGACCCATGGAGTCAAGATGGCTGGAGGACGATGTATTGAATCGGGACGCAATTTGAGTGATCCATCGTCATTAGGTGGCCCTGAACGTTACAATTCACTATCAGTTTTTCGTCCCATTCGATAATCTAGACTCACAGCAGAACGGCCATAAGGTGCCCGAGGCAGCAATAGACCCATGGTGACAAGTCTGCTGGAGGACGATGTATTGAATCGGGACGCAATTTGAGTGATCCATCGTCATTAGGAGGCCCTGAAGGTTACAATTCACTATCAGTTTTTTGTCCCATTCGATAATCTAGACTCACAGCAGAACGGCCATAAGGTGCCCGAGGCAGCAATAGACCCATGGAGTCAAGTCGGCTGGAGGACGATGTATTGAATCGGGACGCAATTTGAGTGATCCATCGTCATTAGGTGGCCCTGAACGTTACAATTCACTATCAGTTTATCGTCCCATTCGATAATCTAGACTCACAGCAGAACGGCCATAAGGTGCCCGAGGCAGCAACAGACCCATGGAGACAAGTCGGCTGGAGGACGATGTATTGAATCGGGACGCAATTTGAGTGTTCCATCGTCATTAGGAGGCCCTGAACGTTACAATTCACTATCAGTTTTTCGTCCGATTCGAAAATCTTTGAGTCACAGCTGAACGGCCATAAGGTGCCCGAGGCAGCAATAGACCCATGGAGACAGTCTGCTGGAGGACAATGTATTGAATCGGGACGCAATTTGAGTGATCCATCGTCACTAGGTGGCCCTGAAAGTTACAATTCACTATCAGTTTTTCGTCCGATTCGAAAATCTTTGACTCACAGCAGAGCGGCCATAAGGTGCCCGAGGCAGCAATAGACCCATGGAGTCAACTCGGCTGGAGGACGATGAATTGAATCGGGACGCAATTTGCATGGTCCATCGTCATTAGGTGGCCCTGAATGTTACAATTCACTATCAGTTTTTCGTCCGATTCTAAAATCTTTGACTCACAGCAGAACGTCCATTAGGTGCCCGAGGCAGCAATCGACCCTTGGAGACAAGTCTGCTGGAGGACGATGTATTGAATCGGGACGCAATTTGAGTGTTCCATCGTCATTAGGAGGCCCTGAAAGTTACAATTCACTATCAGTTTTTCGTCCGATTCGAAAATCTTAGAGTCACAGTAGGCCTGCCATAAGGTGCCCGAGGCAGCAATAGACCCATGAAGTCAAGTCTGCTGGAGGACGATGTATTGAATCAGGACGCAATTTGAGTGATCCATCGTCATTAGGTGGCCCTGAACGTTACAATTCACTATCAGTTTTTCGTCCCATTCGATAATCTAGACTCACAGCAGAACGGCCATAAGGTGCCCGAGGCAGCAATAGACCCATGGAGTCAACTCGGCTGGAGGACGATGTATTGAATCGGGACGCAATTTGCGTGGTCCATCGTCATTAGGTGGCCCTGAATGTTACAATTCACTATCAGTTTTTCGTCCGATTCGAAAATCTTTGAATCACAGCAGAACGGCCATTAAGTGCCCGAGGCAGCAATCGACCCATGGAGACAAGTCTGCTGGAGGACGATGTATTGAATCGGGACGCAATTTGAGTGATCCATCGTCATTAGGAGGCCCTGAACGTTACAATTCACTATCAGTTTTTCGTCCCATTCGATAATCTAGACTCACAGCAGAACGGCCATAAGGTGCCCGAGGCAGCAACAGACCCATGGAGACAAGTCGGCTGGAGGACGATGTATTGAATCGGGACGCAATTTGAGTGTTCCATCGTCATTAGGAGGCCCTGAACGTTACAATTCACTATCAGTTTTTCGTCCGATTCGAAAATCTTTGAGTCACAGCTGAACGGCCATAAGGTGCCCGAGGCAGCAATAGACCCATGGAGACAGTCTGCTGGAGGACAATGTATTGAATCGGGACGCAATTTGAGTGATCCATCGTCACTAGGTGGCCCTGAAAGTTACAATTCACTATCAGTTTTTCGTCCGATTCGAAAATCTTTGACTCACAGCAGAGCGGCCATAAGGTGCCCGAGGCAGCAATAGACCCATGAAGTCAACTCGGCTGGAGGACGATGAATTGAATCGGGACGCAATTTGCGTGGTCCATCGTCATTAGGTGGCCCTGAATGTTACAATTCACTATCAGTTTTTCGTCCGATTCTAAAATCTTTGACTCACAGCAGAACGGCCATTAGGTGCCCGAGGCAGCAATCGACCCATGGAGACAAGTCTGCTGGAGGACGATGTATTGAATCGGGACGCAATTTGAGTGATCCATCGTCATTAGGAGGCCCTGAACGTTACAATTCACTATCAGTTTTTCGTCCCATTCGATAATCTAGACTCACAGCAGAACGGCCATAAGGTGCCCGAGGCAGCAATAGACCCATGGAGTCAAGTCGGCTGGAGGACGATGTATTGAATCGGGACGCAATTTGAGTGATCCATCGTCATTAGGTGGCCCTGAACGTTACAATTCACTATCAGTTTTTCGTCCCATTCGATAATCTAGACTCACAGCAGAACGGCCATAAGGTGCCCGAGGCAGCAACAGACCCATGGAGACAAGACGGCTGGAGGACGATGTATTGAATCGGGACGCAATTTGAGTGTTCCATCGTCAATAGGAGGCCCTGAAAGTTACAATTCACTATCAGTTTTTCGTCCGATTCGAAAATCTTAGAGTCACAGCAGGCCTGCCATAAGGTGCCCGAGGCAGCAATAGACCCATGAAGTCAAGTCTGCTGGAGGACGATGTATTGAATCAGGACGCAATTTGAGTGATCCATCGTCATTAGGTGGCCCTGAACGTTACAATTCACTATCAGTTTTTCGTCCCATTCGATAATCTAGACTCACAGCAGAACGGCCATAAGGTGCCCGAGGCAGCAATAGACCCATGGAGTCAACTCGGCTGGAGGACGATGTATTGAATCGGGACGCAATTTGCGTGGTCCATCGTCATTAGGTGGCCCTGAATGTTACAATTCACTATCAGTTTTTCGTCCGATTCGAAAATCTTTGAATCACAGCAGAACGGCCATTAAGTGCCCGAGGCAGCAATCGACCCATGGAGACAAGTCTGCTGGAGGACGATGTATTGAATCGGGACGCAATTTGAGTGATCCATCGTCATTAGGAGGCCCTGAACGTTACAATTCACTATCAGTTTTTCGTCCCATTCGATAATCTAGACTCACAGCAGAACGGCCATAAGGTGCCCGAGGCAGCAATAGACCCATGGAGTCAAGTCGGCTGGAGGACGATGTATTGAATCGGGACGCAATTTGAGTGATCCATCGTCATTAGGTGGCCCTGAACGTTACAATTCACTATCAGTTTTTCGTCCCATTCGATAATCTAGACTCACAGCAGAACGGCCATAAGGTGCCCGAGGCAGCAACAGACCCATGGAGACAAGACGGCTGGAGGACGATGTATTGAATCGGGACGCAATTTGAGTGTTCCATCGTCATTAGGAGGCCCTGAACGTTACAATTCACTATCAGTTTTTCGTCCGATTCGAAAATCTTTGAGTCACAGCTGAACGGCCATAAGGTGCCCGAGGCAGCAATAGACCCATGGAGACAGTCTGCTGGAGGACAATGTATTGAATCGGGACGCAATTTGAGTGATCCATCGTCACTAGGTGGCCCTGAAAGTTACAATTCACTATCAGTTTTTTGTCCCATTCGATAATCTAGACTCACAGCAGAACGGCCATAAGGTGCCCGAGGCAGCAACAGACCCATGGAGACAAGTCGGCTGGAGGACGATGTATTGAATCGGGACGCAATTTGAGTGTTCCATCGTCATTAGGAGGCCCTGAACGTTACAATTCACTATCAGTTTTTCGTCCGATTCGAAAATCTTTGAGTCACAGCTGAACGGCCATAAGGTGCCCGAGGCAGCAATAGACCCATGGAGACAGTCTGCTGGAGGACAATGTATTGAATCGGGACGCAATTTGAGTGATCCATCGTCACTAGGTGGCCCTGAAAGTTACAATTCACTATCAGTTTTTCGTCCGATTCGAAAATCTTTGACTCACAGCAGAGCGGCCATAAGGTGCCCGAGGCAGCAATAGACCCATGAAGTCAACTCGGCTGGAGGACGATGAATTGAATCGGGACGCAATTTGCGTGGTCCATCGTCATTAGGTGGCCCTGAATGTTACAATTCACTATCAGTTTTTCGTCCGATTCTAAAATCTTTGACTCACAGCAGAACGGCCATTAGGTGCCCGAGGCAGCAATCGACCCATGGAGACAAGTCTGCTGGAGGACGATGTATTGAATCGGGACGCAATTTGAGTGATCCATCGTCATTAGGAGGCCCTGAACGTTACAATTCACTATCAGTTTTTCGTCCCATTCGATAATCTAGACTCACAGCAGAACGGCCATAAGGTGCCCGAGGCAGCAATAGACCCATGGAGTCAAGTCGGCTGGAGGACGATGTATTGAATCGGGACGCAATTTGAGTGATCCATCGTCATTAGGTGGCCCTGAACGTTACAATTCACTATCAGTTTTTCGTCCCATTCGATAATCTAGACTCACAGCAGAACGGCCATAAGGTGCCCGAGGCAGCAACAGACCCATGGAGACAAGACGGCTGGAGGACGATGTATTGAATCGGGACGCAATTTGAGTGTTCCATCGTCATTAGGAGGCCCTGAACGTTACAATTCACTATCAGTTTTTCGTCCGATTCGAAAATCTTTGAGTCACAGCTGAACGGCCATAAGGTGCCCGAGGCAGCAATAGACCCATGGAGACAGTCTGCTGGAGGACAATGTATTGAATCGGGACGCAATTTGAGTGATCCATCGTCACTAGGTGGCCCTGAAAGTTACAATTCACTATCAGTTTTTCGTCCGATTCGAAAATCTTTGACTCACAGCAGAGCGGCCATAAGGTGCCTGAGGCAGCAATAGACCCATGGAGTCAACTCGGCTGGAGGACGATGAATTGAATCGGGACGCAATTTGCGTGGTCCATCGTCATTAGGTGGCCCTGAATGTTACAATTCACTATCAGTTTTTCGTCCGATTCTAAAATCTTTGACTCACAGCAGAACGGCCATTAGGTGCCCGAGGCAGCAATCGACCCATGGAGACAAGTCTGCTGGAGGACGATGTATTGAATCGGGACGCAATTTGAGTGATCCATCGTCATTAGGAGGCCCTGAACGTTACAATTCACTATCAGTTTTTCGTCCCATTCGATAATCTAGACTCACAGCAGAACGGCCATAAGGTGCCCGAGGCAGCAATAGACCCATGGAGTCAAGTCGGCTGGAGGACGATGTATTGAATCGGGACGCAATTTGAGTGATCCATCGTCATTAGGAGGCCCTGAACGTTACAATTCACTATCAGTTTTTCGTCCCATTCGATAATCTAGACTCACAGCAGAACGGCCAGTAGGTGCCCGAGGCAGCAATTGACCCATGGAGTCAAGTCGGCTGGAGGACGATGTATTGAATCGGGACGCAATTTGAGTGATCCATCGTCATTAGGTGGCCCTGAACGTTACAATTCACTATCAGTTTTTCGTCCCATTCGATAATCTAGACTCACAGCAGAACGGCCATAAGGTGCCCGAGGCAGCAATAGACCCATGGTGACAAGTCTGCTGGAGGACGATGTATTGAATCGGGACGCAATTTGAGTGATCCATCGTCATTAGGAGGCCCTGAAGGTTACAATTCACTATCAGTTTTTTGTCCCATTCGATAATCTAGACTCACAGCAGAACGGCCATAAGGTGCCCGAGGCAGCAATAGACCCATGGAGTCAAGTCGGCTGGAGGACGATGTATTGAATCGGGACGCAATTTGAGTGATCCATCGTCATTAGGTGGCCCTGAACGTTACAATTCACTATCAGTTTTTCGTCCCATTCGATAATCTAGACTCACAGCAGAACGGCCATAAGGTGCCCGAGGCAGCAACAGACCCATGGAGACAAGTCGGCTGGAGGACGATGTATTGAATCGGGACGCAATTTGAGTGTTCCATCGTCATTAGGAGGCCCTGAACGTTACAATTCACTATCAGTTTTTCGTCCGATTCGAAAATCTTTGAGTCACAGCTGAACGGCCATAAGGTGCCCGAGGCAGCAATAGACCCATGGAGACAGTCTGCTGGAGGACAATGTATTGAATCGGGACGCAATTTGAGTGATCCATCGTCACTAGGTGGCCCTGAAAGTTACAATTCACTATCAGTTTTTCGTCCGATTCGAAAATCTTTGACTCACAGCAGAGCGGCCATAAGGTGCCCGAGGCAGCAATAGACCCATGGAGTCAACTCGGCTGGAGGACGATGAATTGAATCGGGACGCAATTTGCGTGGTCCATCGTCATTAGGTGGCCCTGAATGGTACAATTCACTATCAGTTTTTCGTCCGATTCTAAAATCTTTGACTCACAGCAGAACGGCCATTAGGTGCCCGAGGCAGCAATCGACCCATGGAGACAAGTCTGCTGGAGGACGATGTATTGAATCGGGACGCAATTTGAGTGATCCATCGTCATTAGGAAGCCCTGAACGTTACAATTCACTATCAGTTTTTCGTCCCATTCGATAATCTAGACTCACAGCAGAACGGCCATAAGGTGCCCGAGGCAGCAATAGACCCATGGAGTCAAGTCGGCTGGAGGACGATGTATTGAATCGGGACGCAATTTGAGTGATCCATCGTCATTAGGAGGCCCTGAACGTTACAATTCACTATCAGTTTTTCGTCCCATTCGATAATCTAGACTCACAGCAGAACGGCCATTAGGTGCCCGAGGCAGCAATTGACCCATGGAGTCAAGTCGGCTGGAGGACGATGTATTGAATCGGGACGCAATTTGAGTGATCCATCGTCATTAGGTGGCCCTGAACGTTACAATTCACTATCAGTTTTTCGTCCCATTCGATAATCTAGACTCACAGCAGAACGGCCATAAGGTGCCCGAGGCAGCAATAGACCCATGGAGTCAAGTCGGCTGGAGGACGATGTATTGAATCGGGACGCAATTTGAGTGATCCATCGTCATTAGGAGGCCCTGAACGTTACAATTCACTATCAGTTTTTCGTCCCATTCGATAATCTAGACTCACAGCAGAACGGCCATTAGGTGCCCGAGGCAGCAATTGACCCATGGAGTCAAGTCGGCTGGAGGACGATGTATTGAATCGGGACGCAATTTGCGTGGTCCATCGTCATTAGGTGGCCCTGAATGTTACAATTCACTATCAGTTTTTCGTCCGATTCGAAAATCTTTGAATCACAGCAGAACGGCCATTAAGTGCCCGAGGCAGCAATCGACCCATGGAGACAAGTCTGCTGGAGGACGATGTATTGAATCGGGACGCAAATTGAGTGATCCATCGTCATTAGGAGGCCCTGAACGTTACAATTCACTATCAGTTTTTCGTCCCATTCGATAATCTAGACTCACAGCAGAACGGCCATAAGGTACCCGAGGCAGCAATAGACCCATGGAGTCAAGTCGGCTGGAGGACGATGTATTGAATCGGGACGCAATTTGAGTGATCCATCGTCATTAGGTGGCCCTGAACGTTACAATTCACTATCAGTTTTTCGTCCCATTCGATAATCTAGACTCACAGCAGAACGGCCATAAGGTGCCCGAGGCAGCAATAGACCCATGGTGACAAGTCTGCTGGAGGACGATGTATTGAATCGGGACGCAATTTGAGTGATCCATCGTCATTAGGAGGCCCTGAAGGTTACAATTCACTATCAGTTTTTCGTCCCATTCGATAATCTAGACTCACAGCAGAACGGCCATAAGGTGCCCGAGGCAGCAATAGACCCATGGAGTCAAGTCGGCTGGAGGACGATGTATTGAATCGGGACGCAATTTGAGGGATCCATCGTCATTAGGTGGCCCTGAACGTTACAATTCACTATCAGTTTTTCGTCCCATTCGATAATCTAGACTCACAGCAGAACGGCCATAAGGTGCCCGAGGCAGCAATAGACCCATGGAGTCAACTCGGCTGGAGGACGATGAATTGAATCGGGACGCAATTTGCGTGGTCCATCGTCATTAGGTGGCCCTGAATGTTACAATTCACTATCAGTTTTTCGTCCGATTCTAAAATCTTTGACTCACAGCAGAACGGCCATTAGGTGCCCGAGGCAGCAATCGACCCATGGAGACAAGTCTGCTGGAGGACGATGTATTGAATCGGGACGCAATTTGAGTGTTCCATCGTCATTAGGAGGCCCTGAACGTTACAATTCACTATCAGTTTTTCGTCCGATTCGAAAATCTTAGAGTCACAGCAGGCCTGCCATAAGGTGCCCGAGGCAGCAATAGACCCATGAAGTCAAGTCTGCTGGAGGACGATGTATTGAATCAGGACGCAATTTGAGTGATCCATCGTCATTAGGTGGCCCTGAACGTTACAATTCACTATCAGTTTTTCGTCCCATTCGATAATCTAGACTCACAGCAGAACGGCCATAAGGTTCCCGAGGCAGCAATAGACCCATGGAGTCAACTCGGCTGGAGGACGATGTATTGAATCGGGACGCAATTTGCGTGCTCCATCGTCATTAGGTGGCCCTGAATGTTACAATTCACTATCAGTTTTTCGTCCGATTCGAAAATCTTTGAATCACAGCAGAACGGCCATTAAGTGCCCGAGGCAGCAATCGACCCATGGAGACAAGTCTGCTGGAGGACGATGTATTGAATCGGGACGCAATTTGAGTGATCCATCGTCATTAGGAGGCCCTGAACGTTACAATTCACTATCAGTTTTTCGTCCCATTCGATAATCTAGACTCACAGCAGAACGGCCATAAGGTGTGCGAGGCAGCAATAGACCCATGGAGTCAAGTCGGCTGGAGGACGATGTATTGAATCGGGACGCAATTTGAGTGATCCATCGTCATTAGGTGGCCCTGAACGTTACAATTCACTATCAGTTTTTCGTCCCATTCGATAATCTAGACTCACAGCAGAACGGCCATAAGGTGCCCGAGGCAGCAATAGACCCATGGTGACAAGTCTGCTGGAGGACGATGTATTGAATCGGGACGCAATTTGAGTGATCCATCGTCATTAGGAGGCCCTGAAGGTTACAATTCACTATCAGTTTTTTGTCCCATTCGATAATCTAGACTCACAGCAGAACGGCCATAAGGTGCCCGAGGCAGCAATAGACCCATGGAGTCAAGTCGGCTGGAGGACGATGTATTGAATCGGGACGCAATTTGAGTGATCCATCGTCATTAGGTGGCCCTGAACGTTACAATTCACTATCAGTTTTTCGTCCCATTCGATAATCTAGACTCACAGCAGAACGGCCATAAGGTGCCCGAGGCAGCAACAGACCCATGGAGACAAGTCGGCTGGAGGACGATGTATTGAATCGGGACGCAATTTGAGTGTTCCATCGTCATTAGGAGGCCCTGAACGTTACAATTCACTATCAGTTTTTCGTCCGATTCGAAAATCTTTGAGTCACAGCTGAACGGCCATAAGGTGCCCGAGGCAGCAATAGACCCATGGAGACAGTCTGCTGGAGGACAATGTATTGAATCGGGACGCAATTTGAGTGATCCATCGTCACTAGGTGGCCCTGAAAGTTACAATTCACTGTCAGTTTTTCGTCCGGTTCGAAAATCTTTGACTCACAGCAGAGCGGCCATAAGGTGCCCGAGGCAGCAATAGACCCATGAAGTCAACTCGGCTGGAGGACGATGAATTGAATCGGGACGCAATTTGCGTGGTCCATCGTCATTAGGTGGCCCTGAATGTTACAATTCACTATCAGTTTTTCGTCCGATTCTAAAATCTTTGACTCACAGCAGAACGGCCATTAGGTGCCCGAGGCAGCAATCGACCCATGGAGACAAGTCTGCTGGAGGACGATGTATTGAATCGGGACGCAATTTGAGTGATCCATCGTCATTAGGAGGCCCTGAAGGTTACAATTATCAGTTTTTTGTCCCATTCGATAATCTAGACTCACAGCAGAACGGCCATAAGGTGCCCGAGGCAGCAATAGACCCATGGAGTCAAGTCGGCTGGAGGATGATGTATTGAATCGGGACGCAATTTGAGTGATCCATCGTCATTAGGTGGCCCTGAACGTTACAATTCACTATCAGTTTTTCGTCCCATTCGATAATCTAGACTCACAGCAGAACGGCCATAAGGTGCCCGAGGCAGCAACAGACCCATGGAGACAAGTCGGCTGGAGGACGATGTATTGAATCGGGACGCAATTTGAGTGTTCCATCGTCATTAGGAGGTCCTGAACGTTACAATTCACTATCAGTTTTTCGTCCGATTCGAAAATCTTTGAGTCACAGCTGAACGGCCATAAGATGCCCGAGGCAGCAATAGACCCATGGAGACAGTCTGCTGGAGGACAATGTATTGAATCGGGACGCAATTTGAGTGATCCATCGTCACTAGGTGGCCCTGAAAGTTACAATTCACTATCAGTTTTTCGTCCGATTCGAAAATCTTTGACTCACAGCAGAGCGGCCATAAGGTGCCCGAGGCAGCAACAGACCCATGGAGACAAGTCGGCTGGAGGACGATGTATTGAATCGGGACGCAATTTGAGTGTTCCATCGTCATTAGGAGGCCCTGAACGTTACAATTCACTATCAGTTTTTCGTCCGATTCGAAAATTTTTGAGTCACAGCTGAACGGCCATAAGGTGCCCGAGGCAGCAATAGACCCATGGAGACAGTCTGCTGGAGGACAATGTATTGAATCGGGACGCAATTTGAGTGATCCATCGTCACTAGGTGGCCCTGAAAGTTACAATTCACTATCAGTTTTTCGTCCGATTCGAAAATCTTTGACTCACAGCAGAGCGGCCATAAGGTGCCCGAGGCAGCAATAGACCCATGAAGTCAACTCGGCTGGAGGACGATGAATTGAATCGGGACGCAATTTGCGTGGTCCATCGTCATTAGGTGGCCCTGAATGTTACAATTCACTATCAGTTTTTCGTCCGATTCTAAAATCTTTGACTCACAGCAGAACGGCCATTAGGTGCCCGAGGCAGCAATCGACCCATGGAGACAAGTCTGCTGGAGGACGATGTATTGAATCGGGACGCAATTTGAGTGATCCATCGTCATTAGGAGGCCCTGAACGTTACAATTCACTATCAGTTTTTCGTCCCATTCGATAATCTAGACTGACAGCAGAACGGCCATAAGGTTCCCGAGGCAGCAATAGACCCATGGAGTCAACTCGGCTGGAGGACGATGTATTGAATCGGGACGCAATTTGCGTGGTCCATCGTCATTAGGTGGCCCTGAATGTTACAATTCACTATCAGTTTTTCGTCCGATTCGAAAATCTTTGAATCACAGCAGAACGGCCATTAAGTGCCCGAGGCAGCAATCGACCCATGGAGACAAGTCTGCTGGAGGACGATGTATTGAATCGGGACGCAATTTGAGTGATCCATCGTCATTAGGAGGCCCTGAACGTTACAATTCACTATCAGTTTTTCGTCCCATTCGATAATCTAGACTCACAGCAGAACGGCCATAAGGTGCCCGAGGCAGCAATAGACCCATGGAGTCAAGTCGGCTGGAGGACGATGTATTGAATCGGGACGCAATTTGAGTGATCCATCGTCATTAGGTGGCCCTGAACGTTACAATTCACTATCAGTTTTTCGTCCCATTCGATAATCTAGACTCACAGCAGAACGGCCATAAGGTGCCCGAGGCAGCAATAGACCCATGGTGACAAGTCAGCTGGAGGACGATGTATTGAATCGGGACGCAATTTGAGTGATCCATCGTCATTAGGAGGCCTGAAGGTTACAATTCACTATCAGTTTTTTGTCCCATTCGATAATCTAGACTCACAGCAGAACGGCCATAAGGTGCCCGAGGCAGCAATAAACCCATGGAGTCAAGTCGGCTGGAGGACGATGTATTGAATCGGGACGCAATTTGAGTGATCCATCGTCATTAGGTGGCCCTGAACGTTACAATTCACTATCAGTTTTTCGTCCCATTCGATAATCTAGACTCACAGCAGAACGGCCATAAGGTGCCCGAGGCAGCAACAGACCCATGGAGACAAGTCGGCTGGAGGACGATGTATTGAATCGGGACGCAATTTGAGTGTTCCATCGTCATTAGGAGGCCCTGAACGTTACAATTCACTATCAGTTTTTCGTCCGATTCGAAAATCTTTGAGTCACAGCTGAACGGCCATAAGGTGCCCGAGGCAGCAATAGACCCATGGAGACAGTCTGCTGGAGGACAATGTATTGAATCGGGACGCAATTTGAGTGATCCATCGTCACTAGGTGGCCCTGAAAGTTACAATTCACTATCAGTTTTTCGTCCGATTCGAAAATCTTTGACTCACAGCAGAGCGGCCATAAGGTGCCCGAGGCAGCAATAGACCCATGAAGTCAACTCGGCTGGAGGACGATGAATTGAATCGGGACGCAATTTGCGTGGTCCATCGTCATTAGGTGGCCCTGAATGTTACAATTCACTATCAGTTTTTCGTCCGATTCTAAAATCTTTGACTCACAGCAGAACGGCCATTAGGTGCCCGAGGCAGCAATCGACCCATGGAGACAAGTCTGCTGGAGGACGATGTATTGAATCGGGACGCAATTTGAGTGATCCATCGTCATTAGGAGGCCCTGAACGTTACAATTCACTATCAGTTTTTCGTCCCATTCGATAATCTAGACTCACAGCAGAACGGCCATAAGGTGCCCGAGGCAGCAATAGACCCATGGAGTCAAGTCGGCTGGAGGACGATGTATTGAATCGGGACGCAATTTGAGTGATCCATCGTCATTAGGTGGCCCTGAACGTTACAATTCACTATCAGTTTTTCGTCCCATTCGATAATCTAGACTCACAGCAGAACGGCCATAAGGTGCCCGAGGCAGCAATAGACCCATGGTGACAAGTCTGCTGGAGGACGATGTATTGAATCGGGACGCAATTTGAGTGATCCATCGTCATTAGGAGGCCCTGAACGTTACAATTCACTATCAGTTTTTCGTCCCATTCGATAATCTAGACTCACAGCAGAACGGCCATAAGGTGCCCGAGGCAGCAACAGACCCATGGAGACAAGTCGGCTGGAGGACGATGTATTGAATCGGGACGTAATTTGAGTGTTCCATCGTCATTAGGAGGCCCTGAACGTTACAATTCACTATCAGTTTTTCGTCCGATTCGAAAATCTTTGAGTCACAGCTGAACGGCCATAAGGTGCCCGAGGCAGCAATAGACCCATGGAGACAGTCTGCTGGAGGACAATGTATTGAATCGGGACGCAATTTGAGTGATCCATCGTCACTAGGTGGCCCTGAAAGTTACAATTCACTATCAGTTTTTCGTCCGATTCGAAAATCTTTGACTCACAGCAGAGCGGCCATAAGGTGCCCGAGGCAGCAATAGACCCATGAAGTCAACTCGGCTGGAGGACGATGAATTGAATCGGGACGCAATTTGCGTGGTCCATCGTCATTAGGTGGCCCTGAATGTTACAATTCACTATCAGTTTTTCGTCCGATTCTAAAATCTTTGACTCACAGCAGAACGGCCATTAGGTGCCCGAGGCAGCAATCGACCCATGGAGACAAGTCTGCTGGAGGACGATGTATTGAATCGGGACGCAATTTGAGTAATCCATCGTCATTAGGAGGCCCTGAACGTTACAATTCACTATCAGTTTTTCGTCCCAATCGATAATCTAGACTCACAGCAGAACGGCCATAAGGTGCCCGAGGCAGCAATAGACCCATGGAGTCAAGTCGGCTGGAGGACGATGTATTGAATCGGGACGCAATTTGAGTGATCCATCGTCATTAGGTGGCCCTGAACGTTACAATTCACTATCAGTTTTTCGTCCCATTCGATAATCTAGACTCACAGCAGAACGGCCATAAGCTGCCCGAGGCAGCAACAGACCCATGGAGACAAGACGGCTGGAGGACGATGTATTGAATCGGGACGCAATTTGAGTGTTCCATCGTCATTAGGAGGCCCCGAACGTTACAATTCACTATCAGTTTTTCGTCCGATTCGAAAATCTTTGAGTCACAGCTGAACGGCCATAAGGTGCCCGAGGCAGCAATAGACCCATGGAGACAGTCTGCTGGAGGACAATGTATTGAATCGGGACGCAATTTGAGTGATCCATCGCCACTAGGTGGCCCTGAAAGTTACAATTCACTATCAGTTTTTCGTCCGATTCTAAAATCTTTGACTCACAGCAGAACGGCCATTAGGTGCCCGAGGCAGCAATCGACCCATGGAGACAAGTCTGCTGGAGGACGATGTATTGAATCGGGACGCAATTTGAGTGATCCATCGTCATTAGGAGGCCCTGAACGTTACAATTCACTATCAGTTTTTCGTCCCCTTCGATAATCTAGACTCACAGCAGAACGGCCATAAGGTGCCCGAGGCAGCAATAGACCCATGGAGTCAAGTCGGCTGGAGGACGATGTATTGAATCGGGACGCAATTTGAGTGATCCATCGTCATTAGGAGGCCCTGAACGTTACAATTCACTATCAGTTTTTCGTCCCATTCGATAATCTAGACTCACAGCAGAACGGCCATTAGGTGCCCGAGGCAGCAATTGACCCATGGAGTCAAGTCGGCTGGAGGACGATGTATTGAATCGGGACGCAATTTGAGTGATCCATCGTCATTAGGTGGCCCTGAACGTTACAATTCACTATCAGTTTTTCGTCCCATTCGATAATCTAGACTCACAGCAGAACGGCCATAAGGTGCCCGAGGCAGCAACAGACCCATGGAGTCAACTCGGCTGGAGGACGATGAATTGAATCGGGACGCAATTTGCGTGGTCCATCGTCATTAGGTGGCCCTGAATGTTACAATTCACTATCAGTTTTTCGTCCGATTCTAAAATCTTTGACTCACAGCAGAACGGCCATTAGGTGCCCGAGGCAGCAATCGACCCATGGAGACAAGTCTGCTGGAGGACGATGTATTGAATCGGGACGCAATTTGAGTGATCCATCGTCATTAGGAGGCCCTGAACGTTACAATTCACTATCAGTTTTTCGTCCCATTCGATAATCTAGACTCACAGCAGAACGGCTATAAGGTGCCGGAGGCAGCAATAGACCCATGGAGTCAAGTCGGCTGGAGGACGATGTATTGAATCGGGACGCCATTTGAGTGATCCATCGTCATTAGGTGGCCCTGAACGTTACAATTCACTATCAGTTTTTCGTCCCATTCGATAATCTAGACTCACAGCAGAACGGCCATAAGGTGCCCGAGGCAGCAACAGACCCATGGAGACAAGTCGGCTGGAGGACGACGTATTGAATCGGGACGCAATTTGAGTGTTCCATCGTCATTAGGAGGCCCTGAACGTTACAATTCACTATCAGTTTTTCGTCCGATTCGAAAATCTTTGACTCACAGCAGAGCGGCCATAAGGTGCCCGAGGCAGCAATAGACCCATGAAGTCAACTCGGCTGGAGGACGATGAATTGAATCGTGACGCAATTTGCGTGGTCCATCGTCATTAGGTGGCCCTGAATGTTACAATTCACTATCAGTTTTTCGTCCGATTCTAAAATCTTTGACTCACAGCAGAACGGCCATTAGGTGCCCGAGGCAGCAATCGACCCATGGAGACAAGTCTGCTGGAGGACGATGTATTGAATCGGGACGCAATTTGAGTGATCCATCGTCATTAGGAGGCCCTGAACGTTACAATTCACTATCAGTTTTTCGTCCCATTCGATAATCTAGACTCACAGCAGAACGGCCATAAGGTTCCCGAGGCAGCAATAGACCCATGGAGTCAACTCGGCTGGAGGACGATGTATTGAATCGGGACGCAATTTGCGTGGTCCATCGTCATTAGGTGGCCCTGAATGTTACAATTCACTATCAGTTTTTCGTCCGATTCGAAAATCTTTGAGTCACAGCTGAACGGCCATAAGGTGCCCGAGGCAGCAATAGACCCATGGAGACAGTCTGCTGGAGGACAATGTATTGAATCGGGACGCAATTTGAGTGATCCATCGTCACTAGGTGGCCCTGAAAGTTACAATTCACTATCAGTTTTTCGTCCGATTCTAAAATCTTTGACTCACAGCAGAACGGCCATTAGGTGCCCGAGGCAGCAATCGACCCATGGAGACAAGTCTGCTGGAGGACGATGTATTGAATCGGGACGCAATTTGAGTGATCCATCGTCATTAGGAGGCCCTGAACGTTACAATTCACTATCAGTTTTTCGTCCCATTCGATAATCTAGACTCACAGCAGAACGGCTATAAGGTGCCCGAGGCAGCAATAGACCCATGGAGACAAGTCTGCTGGAGGACGATGTATTGAATCGGGACGCAATTTGAGTGATCCATCGTCATTAGGAGGCCCTGAACGTTACAATTCACTATCAGTTTTTCGTCCCATTCGATAATCTAGACTCACAGCAGAACGGCTATAAGGTGCCCGAGGCAGCAATAGACCCATGGAGTCAAGTCGGCTGGAGGACGATGTATTGAATCGGGACGCAATTTGAGTGATCCATCGTCATTAGGTGGCCCTGAACGTTACAATTCACTATCAGTTTTTCGTCCCATTCGATAATCTAGACTCACAGCAGAACGGCCATAAGGTGCCCGAGGCAGCAACAGACCCATGGAGACAAGTCGGCTGGAGGACGACGTATTGAATCGGGACGCAATTTGAGTGTTCCATCGTCATTAGGAAGCCCTGAACGTTACAATTCACTATCAGTTTTTCGTCCGATTCGAAAATCTTTGAGTCACAGCTGAACGGCCATAAGGTGCCCGAGGCAGCAATAGACCCATGGAGACAGTCTGCTGGAGGACAATGTATTGAATCGGGACGCAATTTGAGTGATCCATCGTCACTAGGTGGCCCTGAAAGTTACAATTCACTATCAGTTTTTCGTCCGATTCGAAAATCTTTGACTCACAGCAGAGCGGCCATAAGGTGCCCGAGGCAGCAATAGACCCATGAAGTCAACTCGGCTGGAGGACGATGAATTGAATCGGGACGCAATTTGCGTGGTCCATCGTCATTAGGTGGCCCTGAATGTTACAATTCACTATCAGTTTTTCGTCCGATTCTAAAATCTTTGACTCACAGCAGAACGGCCATTAGGTGCCCGAGGCAGCAATCGACCCATGGAGACAAGTCTGCTGGAGGACGATGTATTGAATCGGGACGCAATTTGAGTGATCCATCGTCATTAGGAGGCCCTGAACGTTACAATTCACTATCAGTTTTTCGTCCCATTCGATAATCTAGACTCACAGCAGAACGGCCATAAGGTTCCCGAGGCAGCAATAGACCCATGGAGTCAACTCGGCTGGAGGACGATGTATTGAATCGGGACGCAATTTGCGTGGTCCATCGTCATTAGGTGGCCCTGAATGTTACAATTCACTATCAGTTTTTCGTCCGATTCGAAAATCTTTGAATCACAGCAGAACGGCCATTAAGTGCCCGAGGCAGCAATCGACCCATGGAGACAAGTCTGCTGGAGGACGATGTATTGAATCGGGACGCAATTTGAGTGATCCATCGTCATTAGGAGGCCCTGAACGTTACAATTCACTATCAGTTTTTCGTCCCATTCGATAATCTAGACTCACAGCAGAACGGCCATAAGGTGCCCGAGGCAGCAATAGACTAGAGATGGGCAAAACTGTTCTTTTCAGAGACTGGATCAGAACTGTTCACTCCCTGAAATGAATTAGCTCTTTTTCATGACTCACCACTCATTTACAATATAAAATAAATGGAAGGCACATTGCCCTTTAAACTTGGTTTATTCCAGTACTATACCTGTATTTTGATTTTATTTGATCCTATTTTGAAGTAACACAGATAATGAGTAAGAATTTTGTATTGTTTATTGAAATTTCCACGATATGACAGTTTTTGATTATTGATTTATTTTGCACTATCGTGGTTTTTTGGGTGATCGGAAAATGTTGTAACTTGAGATTTACATTAACAATATATTTGGCTATAACGTATTAAAATTTCATTAACCTCATACAAATACATCGCAAGCCATATATTTTTAAAGTGAACGTTTCCTTTCGAAGACGCCTAAAATAGCAAAATCCGTACCAGAATAAGAAAAAAAAATATAAATTTGACTGTAAAACGAAAGTGCTGCATATAGCCTTACGCAGAATAAAACAAGGAAAATATTGGTGTATCACATTTTGCGATACGTTTATCGGTTTGCTCGTAATTAAAGCGTAAATTCGAGTGTCTATAATAAAAATCCTATAGTAAGAGGAGTCATCAGGAACCTAATCTAATCAGTTTAAACAAATAAAAATAAAATAAAAACAACTGATGTATACATAACATAATAATGTAATATACATAGCGGCATTACTACGAAGAACAATATCCAGTGGGGACGAACTCCGATGCAGAGGCGCCGAGTCGAGCAGGTCGAGCCGCGAGCTGTTTTACTGCGTGAGCTGAGACCGCAGAGACCACAGTGACACCTGAGTCGCTTTGCTCGACGCTCTGGCTAGAGTCGAGACGGTGGGGCGAGCGTTGAGCGGGCGAGTTCCGAGGGAGGGGGTAGCGGTGAACTCACCCGCTCCGAGACAAATAGTTCGTTCCCTTGCGAGCGGGTTTTTGCAAGTAGTTCCTATGTTATCCGCTAGGTGGCTCTCTGTCCTGTTGCTCGCATCAACTGCCCAGAGGGCAGGACGTGCGACTGAAACGATCGCCGACAGAGTGCGATGCGAAGTTACGCTGCGCCAGAACACAAAATCCAATGGGGCACTGCACAATGCAGGCAGCCAAGGTAGAAGCAGGGCAGAGGCCGGCGCTGGCTGTGTTGTGTGGCGTGCACTGTGCTGTGACCAGCAGAGGCGCTGCTGATATGCTCCGTCTCTCTCTCTCTCTCTCTCTCTCTCTCTCTCTCTCTGCCGTGGGAAACGTTTGGAGCTACCGTTCTTTTTTTCTGAATCACTGATTGTTCACTCCTTTGAAAGATTGAACTCTATGAATTAGTTCAAGAGCGGATCCCCCATCTCTACAATAGACCCATGGAGTCAAGTCGGCTGGAGGACGATGTATTGAATCGGGACGCAATTTGAGTGATCCATCGTCATTAGGTGGCCCTGAACGTTACAATTCACTATCAGTTTTTCGTCCCATTCGATAATCTAGACTCACAGCAGAACGGCCATAAGGTGCCCGAGGCAGCAATAGACCCATGGTGACAAGTCTGCTTGAGGACGATGTATTGAATCGGGACGCAATTTGAGTGATCCATCGTCATTAGGAGGCCCTGAACGTTACAATTCACTATCAGTTTTTCGTCCCATTCGATAATCTAGACTCACAGCAGAACGGCCATAAGGTGCCCGAGGCAGCAACAGACCCATGGAGACAAGTCGGCTGGAGGACGATGTATTGAATCGGGACGCAATTTGAGTGTTCCATCGTCATTAGGAGGCCCTGAACGTTACAATTCACTATCAGTTTTTCGTCCGATTCGAAAATCTTTGAGTCACAGCTGAACGGCCATAAGGTGCCCGAGGCAGCAATAGACCCATGGAGACAGTCTGCTGGAGGACAATGTATTGAATCGGGACGCAATTTGAGTGATCCATCGTCACTAGGTGGCCCTGAAAGTTACAATTCACTATCAGTTTTTCGTCCGATTCGAAAATCTTTGACTCACAGCAGAGCGGCCATAAGGTGCCCGAGGCAGCAATAGACCCATGAAGTCAACTCGGCTGGAGGACGATGAATTGAATCGGGACGCAATTTGCGTGGTCCATCGTCATTAGGTGGCCCTGAATGTTACAATTCACTATCAGTTTTTCGTCCGATTCTAAAATCTTTGACTCACAGCAGAACGGCCATTAGGTGCCCGAGGCAGCAATCGACCCATGGAGACAAGTCTGCTGGAGGACGATGTATTGAATCGGGACGCAATTTGAGTGATCCATCGTCATTAGGAGGCCCTGAACGTTACAATTCACTATCAGTTTTTCGTCCCCTTCGATAATCTAGACTCACAGCAGAACGGCCATAAGGTGCCCGAGGCAGCAATAGACCCATGGAGTCAAGTCGGCTGGAGGACGATGTATTGAATCGGGACGCAATTTGAGTGATCCATCGTCATTAGGAGGCCCTGAACGTTACAATTCACTATCAGTTTTTCGTCCCATTCGATAATCTAGACTCACAGCAGAACGGCCATTAGGTGCCCGAGGCAGCAATTGACCCATGGAGTCAAGTCGGCTGGAGGACGATGTATTGAATCGGGACGCAATTTGAGTGATCCATCGTCATTAGGTGGCCCTGAACGTTACAATTCACTATCAGTTTTTCGTCCCATTCGATAATCTAGACTCACAGCAGAACGGCCATAAGGTGCCCGAGGCAGCAACAGACCCATGGAGTCAACTCGGCTGGAGGACGATGAATTGAATCGGGACGCAATTTGCGTGGTCCATCGTCATTAGGTGGCCCTGAATGTTACAATTCACTATCAGTTTTTCGTCCGATTCTAAAATCTTTGACTCACAGCAGAACGGCCATTAGGTGCCCGAGGCAGCAATCGACCCATGGAGACAAGTCTGCTGGAGGACGATGTATTGAATCGGGACGCAATTTGAGTGATCCATCGTCATTAGGAGGCCCTGAACGTTACAATTCACTATCAGTTTTTCGTCCCATTCGATAATCTAGACTCACAGCAGAACGGCTATAAGGTGCCGGAGGCAGCAATAGACCCATGGAGTCAAGTCGGCTGGAGGACGATGTATTGAATCGGGACGCAATTTGAGTGATCCATCGTCATTAGGTGGCCCTGAACGTTACAATTCACTATCAGTTTTTCGTCCCATTCGATAATCTAGACTCACAGCAGAACGGCCATAAGGTGCCCGAGGCAGCAACAGACCCATGGAGACAAGTCGGCTGGAGGACGACGTATTGAATCGGGACGCAATTTGAGTGTTCCATCGTCATTAGGAGGCCCTGAACGTTACAATTCACTATCAGTTTTTCGTCCGATTCGAAAATCTTTGACTCACAGCAGAGCGGCCATAAGGTGCCCGAGGCAGCAATAGACCCATGAAGTCAACTCGGCTGGAGGACGATGAATTGAATCGGGACGCAATTTGCGTGGTCCATCGTCATTAGGTGGCCCTGAATGTTACAATTCACTATCAGTTTTTCGTCCGATTCTAAAATCTTTGACTCACAGCAGAACGGCCATTAGGTGCCCGAGGCAGCAATCGACCCATGGAGACAAGTCTGCTGGAGGACGATGTATTGAATCGGGACGCAATTTGAGTGATCCATCGTCATTAGGAGGCCCTGAACGTTACAATTCACTATCAGTTTTTCGTCCCATTCGATAATCTAGACTCACAGCAGAACGGCCATAAGGTTCCCGAGGCAGCAATAGACCCATGGAGTCAAGTCTGCTGGAGGACGATGTATTGAATCGGGACGCAATTTGCGTGGTCCATCGTCATTAGGTGGCCCTGAATGTTACAATTCACTATCAGTTTTTCGTCCGATTCGAAAATCTTTGAGTCACAGCTGAACGGCCATAAGGTGCCCGAGGCAGCAATAGACCCATGGAGACAGTCTGCTGGAGGACAATGTATTGAATCGGGACGCAATTTGAGTGATCCATCGTCACTAGGTGGCCCTGAAAGTTACAATTCACTATCAGTTTTTCGTCCGATTCTAAAATCTTTGACTCACAGCAGAACGGCCATTAGGTGCCCGAGGCAGCAATCGACCCATGGAGACAAGTCTGCTGGAGGACGATGTATTGAATCGGGACGCAATTTGAGTGATCCATCGTCATTAGGAGGCCCTGAACGTTACAATTCACTATCAGTTTTTCGTCCCCTTCGATAATCTAGACTCACAGCAGAACGGCCATAAGGTGCCCGAGGCAGCAATAGACCCATGGAGTCAAGTCGGCTGGAGGACGATGTATTGAATCGGGACGCAATTTGAGTGATCCATCGTCATTAGGAGGCCCTGAACGTTACAATTCACTATCAGTTTTTCGTCCCATTCGATAATCTAGACTCACAGCAGAACGGCCATTAGGTGCCCGAGGCAGCAATTGACCCATGGAGTCAAGTCGGCTGGAGGACGATGTATTGAATCGGGACGCAATTTGAGTGATCCATCGTCATTAGGTGGCCCTGAACGTTACAATTCACTATCAGTTTTTCGTCCCATTCGATAATCTAGACTCACAGCAGAACGGCCATAAGGTGCCCGAGGCAGCAACAGACCCATGGAGTCAACTCGGCTGGAGGACGATGAATTGAATCGGGACGCAATTTGCGTGGTCCATCGTCATTAGGTGGCCCTGAATGTTACAATTCACTATCAGTTTTTCGTCCGATTCTAAAATCTTTGACTCACAGCAGAACGGCCATTAGGTGCCCGAGGCAGCAATCGACCCATGGAGACAAGTCTGCTGGAGGACGATGTATTGAATCGGGACGCAATTTGAGTGATCCATCGTCATTAGGAGGCCCTGAACGTTACAATTCACTATCAGTTTTTCGTCCCATTCGATAATCTAGACTCACAGCAGAACGGCTATAAGGTGCCCGAGGCAGCAATAGACCCATGGAGTCAAGTCGGCTGGAGGACGATGTATTGAATCGGGACGCAATTTGAGTGATCCATCGTCATTAGGTGGCCCTGAACGTTACAATTCACTATCAGTTTTTCGTCCCATTCGATAATCTAGACTCACAGCAGAACGGCCATAAGGTGCCCGAGGCAGCAACAGACCCATGGAGACAAGTCGGCTGGAGGACGACGTATTGAATCGGGACGCAATTTGAGTGTTCCATCGTCATTAGGAAGCCCTGAACGTTACAATTCACTATCAGTTTTTCGTCCGATTCGAAAATCTTTGAGTCACAGCTGAACGGCCATAAGGTGCCCGAGGCAGCAATAGACCCATGGAGACAGTCTGCTGGAGGACAATGTATTGAATCGGGACGCAATTTGAGTGATCCATCGTCACTAGGTGGCCCTGAAAGTTACAATTCACTATCAGTTTTTCGTCCGATTCGAAAATCTTTGACTCACAGCAGAGCGGCCATAAGGTGCCCGAGGCAGCAATAGACCCATGAAGTCAACTCGGCTGGAGGACGATGAATTGAATCGGGACGCAATTTGCGTGGTCCATCGTCATTAGGTGGCCCTGAATGTTACAATTCACTATCAGTTTTTCGTCCGATTCTAAAATCTTTGACTCACAGCAGAACGGCCATTAGGTGCCCGAGGCAGCAATCGACCCATGGAGACAAGTCTGCTGGAGGACGATGTATTGAATCGGGACGCAATTTGAGTGATCCATCGTCATTAGGAGGCCCTGAACGTTACAATTCACTATCAGTTTTTCGTCCCATTCGATAATCTAGACTCACAGCAGAACGGCCATAAGGTTCCCGAGGCAGCAATAGACCCATGGAGTCAACTCGGCTGGAGGACGATGTATTGAATCGGGACGCAATTTGCGTGGTCCATCGTCATTAGGTGGCCCTGAATGTTACAATTCACTATCAGTTTTTCGTCCGATTCGAAAATCTTTGAATCACAGCAGAACGGCCATTAAGTGCCCGAGGCAGCAATCGACCCATGGAGACAAGTCTGCTGGAGGACGATGTATTGAATCGGGACGCAATTTGAGTGATCCATCGTCATTAGGAGGCCCTGAACGTTACAATTCACTATCAGTTTTTCGTCCCATTCGATAATCTAGACTCACAGCAGAACGGCCATAAGGTGCCCGAGGCAGCAATAGACTAGAGATGGGCAAAACTGTTCTTTTCAGAGACTGGATCAGAACTGTTCACTCCCTGAAATGAATTAGCTCTTTTTCATGACTCACCACTCATTTACAATATAAAATAAATGGAAGGCACATTGCCCTTTAAACTTGGTTTATTCCAGTACTATACCTGTATTTTGATTTTATTTGATCCTATTTTGAAGTAACACAGATAATGAGTAAGAATTTTGTATTGTTTATTGAAATTTCCACGATATGACAGTTTTTGATTATTGATTTATTTTGCACTATCGTGGTTTTTTGGGTGATCGGAAAATGTTGTAACTTGAGATTTACATTAACAATATATTTGGCTATAACGTATTAAAATTTCATTAACCTCATACAAATACATCGCAAGCCATATATTTTTAAAGTGAACGTTTCCTTTCGAAGACGCCTAAAATAGCAAAATCCGTACCAGAATAAGAAAAAAAAATATAAATTTGACTGTAAAACGAAAGTGCTGCATATAGCCTTACGCAGAATAAAACAAGGAAAATATTGGTGTATCACATTTTGCGATACGTTTATCGGTTTGCTCGTAATTAAAGCGTAAATTCGAGTGTCTATAATAAAAATCCTATAGTAAGAGGAGTCATCAGGAACCTAATCTAATCAGTTTAAACAAATAAAAATAAAATAAAAACAACTGATGTATACATAACATAATAATGTAATATACATAGCGGCATTACTACGAAGAACAATATCCAGTGGGGACGAACTCCGATGCAGAGGCGCCGAGTCGAGCAGGTCGAGCCGCGAGCTGTTTTACTGCGTGAGCTGAGACCGCAGAGACCACAGTGACACCTGAGTCGCTTTGCTCGACGCTCTGGCTAGAGTCGAGACGGTGGGGCGAGCGTTGAGCGGGCGAGTTCCGAGGGAGGGGGTAGCGGTGAACTCACCCGCTCCGAGACAAATAGTTCGTTCCCTTGCGAGCGGGTTTTTGCAAGTAGTTCCTATGTTATCCGCTAGGTGGCTCTCTGTCCTGTTGCTCGCATCAACTGCCCAGAGGGCAGGACGTGCGACTGAAACGATCGCCGACAGAGTGCGATGCGAAGTTACGCTGCGCCAGAACACAAAATCCAATGGGGCACTGCACAATGCAGGCAGCCAAGGTAGAAGCAGGGCAGAGGCCGGCGCTGGCTGTGTTGTGTGGCGTGCACTGTGCTGTGACCAGCAGAGGCGCTGCTGATATGCTCCGTCTCTCTCTCTCTCTCTCTCTCTCTCTCTCTCTCTCTGCCGTGGGAAACGTTTGGAGCTACCGTTCTTTTTTTCTGAATCACTGATTGTTCACTCCTTTGAAAGATTGAACTCTATGAATTAGTTCAAGAGCGGATCCCCCATCTCTACAATAGACCCATGGAGTCAAGTCGGCTGGAGGACGATGTATTGAATCGGGACGCAATTTGAGTGATCCATCGTCATTAGGTGGCCCTGAACGTTACAATTCACTATCAGTTTTTCGTCCCATTCGATAATCTAGACTCACAGCAGAACGGCCATAAGGTGCCCGAGGCAGCAATAGACCCATGGTGACAAGTCTGCTTGAGGACGATGTATTGAATCGGGACGCAATTTGAGTGATCCATCGTCATTAGGAGGCCCTGAAGGTTACAATTCACTATCAGTTTTTTGTCCCATTCGATAATCTAGACTCACAGCAGAACGGCCATAAGGTGCCCGAGGCAGCAATAGACCCATGGAGTCAAGTCGGCTGGAGGACGATGTATTGAATCGGGACGCAATTTGAGTGATCCATCGTCATTAGGTGGCCCTGAACGTTACAATTCACTATCAGTTTTTCGTCCCATTCGATAATCTAGACTCACAGCAGAACGGCCATAAGGTGCCCGAGGCAGCAACAGACCCATGGAGACAAGTCGGCTGGAGGACGATGTATTGAATCGGGACGCAATTTGAGTGTTCCATCGTCATTAGGAGGCCCTGAACGTTACAATTCACTATCAGTTTTTCGTCCGATTCGAAAATCTTTGAGTCACAGCTGAACGGCCATAAGGTGCCCGAGGCAGCAATAGACCCATGGAGACAGTCTGCTGGAGGACAATGTATTGAATCGGGACGCAATTTGAGTGATCCATCGTCACTAGGTGGCCCTGAAAGTTACAATTCACTATCAGTTTTTCGTCCGATTCGAAAATCTTTGACTCACAGCAGAGCGGCCATAAGGTGCCCGAGGCAGCAATAGACCCATGAAGTCAACTCGGCTGGAGGACGATGAATTGAATCGGGACGCAATTTGCGTGGTCCATCGTCATTAGGTGGCCCTGAATGTTACAATTCACTATCAGTTTTTCGTCCGATTCTAAAATCTTTGACTCACAGCAGAACGGCCATTAGGTGCCCGAGGCAGCAATCGACCAATGGAGACAAGTCTGCTGGAGGACGATGTATTGAATCGGGACGCAATTTGAGTCATCCATCGTCATTAGGAGGCCCTGAACGTTACAATTCACTATCAGTTTTTCGTCCCATTCGATAATCTAGACTCACAGCAGAACGGCCATAAGGTGCCCGAGGCAGCAATAGACCCATGGAGTCAAGTCGGCTGGAGGACGATGTATTGAATCGGGACGCAATTTGAGTGATCCATCGTCATTAGGAGGCCCTGAACGTTACAATTCACTATCAGTTTTTCGTCCCATTCGATAATCTAGACTCACAGCAGAACGGCCATTAGGTGCCCGAGGCAGCAATTGACCCATGGAGTCAAGTCGGCTGGAGGACGATGTATTGAATCGGGACGCAATTTGAGTGATCCATCGTCATTAGGTGGCCCTGAACGTTACAATTCACTATCAGTTTTTCGTCCCATTCGATAATCTAGACTCACAGCAGAACGGCCATAAGGTGCCCGAGGCAGCAACAGACCCATGGAGTCAACTCGGCTGGAGGACGATGAATTGAATCGGGACGCAATTTGCGTGGTCCATCGTCATTAGGTGGCCCTGAATGTTACAATTCACTATCAGTTTTTCGTCCGATTCTAAAATCTTTGACTCACAGCAGAACGGCCATTAGGTGCCCGAGGCAGCAATCGACCCATGGAGACAAGTCTGCTGGAGGACGATGTATTGAATCGGGACGCAATTTGAGTGATCCATCGTCATTAGGAGGCCCTGAACGTTACAATTCACTATCAGTTTTTCGTCCCATTCGATAATCTAGACTCACAGCAGAACGGCCATAAGGTGCCCGAGGCAGCAATAGACCCATGGAGTCAAGTCGGCTGGAGGACGATGTATTGAATCGGGACGCAATTTGAGTGATCCATCGTCATTAGGTGGCCCTGAACGTTACAATTCACTATCAGTTTTTCGTCCCATTCGATAATCTAGACTCACAGCAGAACGGCCATAAGGTGCCCGAGGCAGCAACAGACCCATGGAGACAAGTCGGCTGGAGGACGATGTATTGAATCGGGACGCAATTTGAGTGTTCCATCGTCATTAGGAGGCCCTGAACGTTACAATTCACTATCAGTTTTTCGTCCGAATCGAAAATCTTTGAGTCACAGCTGAACGGCCATAAGGTGCCCGAGGCAGCAATAGACCCATGGAGACAGTCTGCTGGAGGACAATGTTTTGAATCGGGACGCAATTTGAGTGATCCATCGTCACTAGGTGGCCCTGAAAGTTACAATTCACTATCAGTTTTTCGTCCGATTCGAAAATCTTTGACTCACAGCAGAGCGGCCATAAGGTGCCCGAGGCAGCAATAGACCCATGAAGTCAACTCGGCTGGAGGACGATGAATTGAATCGGGACGCAATTTGCGTGGTCCATCGTCATTAGGTGGCCCTGAATGTTACAATTCACTATCAGTTTTTCGTCCGATTCTAAAATCTTTGACTCACAGCAGAACGGCCATTAGGTGCCCGAGGCAGCAATCGACCCATGGAGACAAGTCTGCTGGAGGACGATGTATTGAATCGGGACGCAATTTGAGTGATCCATCGTCATTAGGAGGCCCTGAACGTTACAATTCACTATCAGTTTTTCGTCCCATTCGATAATCTAGACTCACAGCAGAACGGCCATAAGGTTCCCGAGGCAGCAATAGACCCATGGAGTCAACTCGGCTGGAGGACGATGTATTGAATCGGGACGCAATTTGCGTGGTCCATCGTCATTAGGTGGCCCTGAATGTTACAATTCACTATCAGTTTTTCGTCCGATTCGAAAATCTTTGAATCACAGCAGAACGGCCATTAAGTGCCCGAGGCAGCAATCGACCCATGGAGACAAGTCTGCTGGAGGACGATGTATTGAATCGGGACGCAATTTGAGTGATCCATCGTCATTAGGAGGCCCTGAACGTTACAATTCACTATCAGTTTTTCGTCCCATTCGATAATCTAGTCTCACAGCAGAACGGCCATAAGGTGCCCGAGGCAGCAATAGACCCATGGAGTCAAGTCGGCTGGAGGACGATGTATTGAATCGGGACGCAATTTGAGTGATCCATCGTCATTAGGTGGCCCTGAACGTTACAATTCACTATCAGTTTTTCGTCCCATTCGATAATCTAGACTCACAGCAGAACGGCCATAAGGTGCCCGAGGCAGCAATAGACCCATGGTGACAAGTCTGCTGGAGGACGATGTATTGAATCGGGACGCAATTTGAGTGATCCATCGTCATTAGGAGGCCCTGAAGGTTACAATTCACTATCAGTTTTTCGTCCCATTCGATAATCTAGACTCACAGCAGAACGGCCATAAGGTGCCCGAGGCAGCAATAGACCCATGGAGTCAAGTCGGCTGGAGGACGATGTATTGAATCGGGACGCAATTTGAGTGATCCATCGTCATTAGGAGGCCCTGAACGTTACAATTCACTATCAGTTTTTCGTCCCATTCGATAATCTAGACTCACAGCAGAACGGCCATTAGGTGCCCGAGGCAGCAATTGACCCATGGAGTCACGTCGGCTGGAGGACGATGTATTGAATCGGGACGCAATTTGAGTGATCCATCGTCATTAGGTGGCCCTGAACGTTACAATTCACTATCAGTTTTTCGTCCCATTCGATAATCTAGACTCACAGCAGAACGGCCATAAGGTGCCCGAGGCAGCAATAGACCCATGGTGACAAGTCTGCTGGAGGACGATGTATTGAATCGGGACGCAATTTGAGTGATCCATCGTCATTAGGAGGCCCTGAAGGTTACAATTCACTATCAGTTTTTTGTCCCATTCGATAATCTAGACTCACAGCAGAACGGCCATAAGGTGCCCGAGGCAGCAATAGACCCATGGAGTCAAGTCGGCTGGAGGACGATGTATTGAATCGGGACGCAATTTGAGTGATCCATCGTCATTAGGTGGCCCTGAACGTTACAATTCACTATCAGTTTTTCGTCCCATTCGATAATCTAGACTCACAGCAGAACGGCCATAAGGTGCCCGAGGCAGCAACAGACCCATGGAGACAAGTCGGCTGGAGGACGATGTATTGAATCGGGACGCAATTTGAGTGTTCCATCGTCATTAGGAGGCCCTGAACGTTACAATTCACTATCAGTTTTTCGTCCGATTCGAAAATCTTTGACTCACAGCAGAGCGGCCATAACGTGCCCGAGGCAGCAATAGACCCATGAAGTCAACTCGGCTGGAGGACGATGAATTGAATCGGGACGCAATTTGCGTGGTCCATCGTCATTAGGTGGCCCTGAATGTTACAATTCACTATCAGTTTTTCGTCCGATTCTAAAATCTTTGACTCACAGCAGAACGGCCATTAGGTGCCCGAGGCAGCAATCGACCCATGGAGACAAGTCTGCTGGAGGACGATGTATTGAATCGGGACGCAATTTGAGTGATCCATCGTCATTAGGAGGCCCTGAACGTTACAATTCACTATCAGTTTTTCGTCCCATTCGATAATCTAGACTCACAGCAGAACGGCCATAAGGTGCCCGAGGCAGCAATAGACCCATGGAGTCAAGTCGGCTGGAGGACGATGTATTGAATCGGGACGCAATTTGAGTGATCCATCGTCATTAGGTGGCCCTGAACGTTACAATTCACTATCAGTTTTTCGTCCCATTCGATAATCTAGACTCACAGCAGAACGGCCATAAGCTGCCCGAGGCAGCAACAGACCCATGGAGACAAGACGGCTGGAGGACGATGTATTGAATCGGGACGCAATTTGAGTGTTCCATCGTCATTAGGAGGCCCTGAACGTTACAATTCACTATCAGTTTTTCGTCCGATTCGAAAATCTTTGAGTCACAGCTGAACGGCCATAAGGTGCCCGAGGCAGCAATAGACCCATGGAGACAGTCTGCTGGAGGACAATGTATTGAATCGGGACGCAATTTGAGTGATCCATCGTCACTAGGTGGCCCTGAAAGTTACAATTCACTATCAGTTTTTCGTCCGATTCTAAAATCTTTGACTCACAGCAGAACGGCCATTAGGTGCCCGAGGCAGCAATCGACCCATGGAGACAAGTCTGCTGGAGGACGATGTATTGAATCGGGACGCAATTTGAGTGATCCATCGTCATTAGGAGGCCCTGAACGTTACAATTCACTATCAGTTTTTCGTCCCCTTCGATAATCTAGACTCACAGCAGAACGGCCATAAGGTGCCCGAGGCAGCAATAGACCCATGGAGTCAAGTCGGCTGGAGGACGATGTATTGAATCGGGACGCAATTTGAGTGATCCATCGTCATTAGGAGGCCCTGAACGTTACAATTCACTATCAGTTTTTCGTCCCATTCGATAATCTAGACTCACAGCAGAACGGCCATTAGGTGCCCGAGGCAGCAATTGACCCATGGAGTCAAGTCGGCTGGAGGACGATGTATTGAATCGGGACGCAATTTGAGTGATCCATCGTCATTAGGTGGCCCTGAACGTTACAATTCACTATCAGTTTTTCGTCCCATTCGATAATCTAGACTCACAGCAGAACGGCCATAAGGTGCCCGAGGCAGCAACAGGCCCATGGAGTCAACTCGGCTGGAGGACGATGAATTGAATCGGGACGCAATTTGCGTGGTCCATCGTCATTAGGTGGCCCTGAATGTTACAATTCACTATCAGTTTTTCGTCCGATTCTAAAATCTTTGACTCACAGCAGAACGGCCATTAGGTGCCCGAGGCAGCAATCGACCCATGGAGACAAGTCTGCTGGAGGACGATGTATTGAATCGGGACGCAATTTGAGTGATCCATCGTCATTAGGAGGCCCTGAACGTTACAATTCACTATCAGTTTTTCGTCCCATTCGATAATCTAGACTCACAGCAGAACGGCCATAAGGTGCCCGAGGCAGCAATAGACCCATGGAGTCAAGTCGGCTGGAGGACGATGTATTGAATCGGGACGCAATTTGAGTGATCCATCGTCATTAGGAGGCCCTGAACGTTACAATTCACTATCAGTTTTTCGTCCCATTCGATAATCTAGACTCACAGCAGAACGGCCATTAGGTGCCCGAGGCAGCAATTGACCCATGGAGTCACGTCGGCTGGAGGACGATGTATTGAATCGGGACGCAATTTGAGTGATCCATCGTCATTAGGTGGCCCTGAACGTTACAATTCACTATCAGTTTTTCGTCCCATTCGATAATCTAGACTCACAGCAGAACGGCCATAAGGTGCCCGAGGCAGCAATAGACCCATGGTGACAAGTCTGCTGGAGGACGATGTATTGAATCGGGACGCAATTTGAGTGATCCATCGTCATTAGGAGGCCCTGAAGGTTACAATTCACTATCAGTTTTTTGTCCCATTCGATAATCTAGACTCACAGCAGAACGGCCATAAGGTGCCCGAGGCAGCAATAGACCCATGGAGTCAAGTCGGCTGGAGGACGATGTATTGAATCGGGACGCAATTTGAGTGATCCATCGTCATTAGGTGGCCCTGAACGTTACAATTCACTATCAGTTTTTCGTCCCATTCGATAATCTAGACTCACAGCAGAACGGCCATAAGGTGCCCGAGGCAGCAACAGACCCATGGAGACAAGTCGGCTGGAGGACGATGTATTGAATCGGGACGCAATTTGAGTGTTCCATCGTCATTAGGAGGCCCTGAACGTTACAATTCACTATCAGTTTTTCGTCCGATTCGAAAATCTTTGACTCACAGCAGAGCGGCCATAAGGTGCCCGAGGCAGCAATAGACCCATGAAGTCAACTCGGCTGGAGGACGATGAATTGAATCGGGACGCAATTTGCGTGGTCCATCGTCATTAGGTGGCCCTGAATGTTACAATTCACTATCAGTTTTTCGTCCGATTCTAAAATCTTTGACTCACAACAGAACGGCCATTAGGTGCCCGAGGCAGCAATCGACCCATGGAGACAAGTCTGCTGGAGGACGATGTATTGAATCGGGACGCAATTTGAGTGATCCATCGTCATTAGGAGGCCCTGAACGTTACAATTCACTATCAGTTTTTCGTCCCATTCGATAATCTAGACTCACAGCAGAACGGCCATAAGGTGCCCGAGGCAGCAATAGACCCATGGAGTCAAGTCGGCTGGAGGACGATGTAATGAATCGGGACGCAATTTGAGTGATCCATCGTCATTAGGTGGCCCTGAACGTTACAATTCACTATCAGTTTTTCGTCCCATTCGATAATCTAGACTCACAGCAGAACGGCCATAAGCTGCCCGAGGCAGCAACAGACCCATGGAGACAAGACGGCTGGAGGACGATGTATTGAATCGGGACGCAATTTGAGTGTTCCATCGTCATTAGGAGGCCCTGAACGTTACAATTCACTATCAGTTTTTCGTCCGATTCGAAAATCTTTGAGTCACAGCTGAACGGCCATAAGGTGCCCGAGGCAGCAATAGACCCATGGAGACAGTCTGCTGGAGGACAATGTATTGAATCGGGACGCAATTTGAGTGATCCATCGTCACTAGGTGGCCCTGAAAGTTACAATTCACTATCAGTTTTTCGTCCGATTCTAAAATCTTTGACTCACAGCAGAACGGCCATTAGGTGCCCGAGGCAGCAATCGACCCATGGAGACAAGTCTGCTGGAGGACGATGTATTGAATCGGGACGCAATTTGAGTGATCCATCGTCATTAGGAGGCCCTGAACGTTACAATTCACTATCAGTTTTTCGTCCCCTTCGATAATCTAGACTCACAGCAGAACGGCCATAAGGTGCCCGAGGCAGCAATAGACCCATGGAGTCAAGTCGGCTGGAGGACGATGTATTGAATCGGGACGCAATTTGAGTGATCCATCGTCATTAGGAGGCCCTGAACGTTACAATTCACTATCAGTTTTTCGTCCCATTCGATAATCTAGACTCACAGCAGAACGGCCATTAGGTGCCCGAGGCAGCAATTGACCCATGGAGTCAAGTCGGCTGGAGGACGATGTATTGAATCGGGACGCAATTTGAGTGATCCATCGTCATTAGGTGGCCCTGAACGTTACAATTCACTATCAGTTTTTCGTCCCATTCGATAATCTAGACTCACAGCAGAACGGCCATAAGGTGCCCGAGGCAGCAACAGGCCCATGGAGTCAACTCGGCTGGAGGACGATGAATTGAATCGGGACGCAATTTGAGTGATCCATCGTCATTAGGAGGCCCTAAAGGTTACAATTCACTATCAGTTTTTTGTCCCATTCGATAATCTAGACTCACAGCAGAACGGCCATAAGGTGCCCGAGGCAGCAATAGACCCATGGAGTCAAGTCGGCTGGAGGACGATGTATTGATTCGGGACGCAATTTGAGTGATCCATCGTCATTAGGTGGCCCTGAACGTTACAATTCACTATCAGTTTTTCGTCCCATTCGATAATCTAGACTCACAGCAGAACGGCCATAAGGTGCCCGAGGCAGCAACAGACCCATGGAGACAAGTCGGCTGGAGGACGATGTATTGAATCGGGACGCAATTTGAGTGTTCCATCGTCATTAGGAGGACTTGAACGTTACAATTCACTATCAGTTTTTCGTCCGATTCGAAAATCTTTGAGTCACAGCTGAACGGCCATAAGGTGCCCGAGGCAGCAATAGACCCATGGAGACAGTCTGCTGGAGGACAATGTATTGAATCGGGACGCAATTTGAGTGATCCATCGTCACTACGTGGCCCTGAAAGTTACAATTCACTATCAGTTTTTCGTCCGATTCGAAAATCTTTGAATCACAGCAGAGCGGCCATAAGGTGCCCGAGGCAGCAATAGACCCATGGAGTCAACTCGGCTGGAGGACGATGAATTGAATCGGGACGCAATTTGCGTGGTCCATCGTCATTAGGTGGCCCTGAATGTTACAATTCACTATCAGTTTTTTGTCCGATTCTAAAATCTTTGACTCACAGCAGAACGGCCATTAGGTGCCCGAGGCAGCAATCGACCCATGGAGACAAGTCTGCTGGAGGACGATGTATTGAATCGGGACGCAATTTGAGTGATCCATCGTCATTAGGAGGCCCTGAACGTTACAATTCACTATCAGTTTTTCGTCCCATTCGATAATCTAGACTCACAGCAGAACGGCCATAAGGTGCCCGAGGCAGCAATAGACCCATGGAGTCAAGTCGGCTGGAGGACGATGTATTGAATCGGGACGCAATTTGAGTGATCCATCGTCATTAGGTGGCCCTGAAGGTTACAATTCACTATCAGTTTTTCGTCCCATTCGATAATCTAGACTCACAGCAGAACGGCCATAAGGTGCCCGAGGCAGCAACAGACCCATGGAGACAAGACGGCTGGAGGACGATGAATTGAATCGGGACGCAATTTGAGTGTTCCATCGTCATTAGGAGGCCCTGAACGTTACAATTCACTATCAGTTTTTCGTCCGATTCGAAAATCTTTGAGTCACAGCTGAACGGCCATAAGGTGCCCGAGGCAGCAATAGACGCATGGAGACAGTCTGCTGGAGGACAATGTATTGAATCGGGACGCAATTTGAGTGATCCATCGTCACTAGGTGGCCCTGAAAGTTACAATTCACTATCAGTTTTTCGTCCGATTCGAAAATCTTTGACTCACAGCAGAGCGGCCATAAGGTGCCCGAGGCAGCAATAGACCCATGGAGTCAACTCGGCTGGAGGACGATGAATTGAATCGGGACGCAATTTGCGTGGTCCATCGTCATTAGGTGGCCCTGAATGTTACAATTCACTATCAGTTTTTCGTCCGATTCTAAAATCTTTGACTCACAGCAGAACGGCCATTAGGTGCCCGAGGCAGCAATCGACCCATGGAGTCAACTCGGCTGGAGGACGATGAATTGAATCGGGACGCAATTTGCGTGGTCCATCGTCATTAGGTGGCCCTGAATGTTACAATTCACTATCAGTATTTCGTCCCATTCGATAATCTAGACTCACAGCAGAACGGCCATAAGGTGCCCGAGGCAGCAATAGACCCATGGAGTCAAGTCGGCTGGAGGACGATGTATTGAATCGGGACGCAATTTGAGTGATCCATCGTCATTAGGTGGCCCTGAACGTTACAATTCACTATCAGTTTTTCGTCCCATTCGATAATCTAGACTCACAGCAGAACGGCCATAAGGTGCCCGAGGCAGCAACAGACCCATGGAGACAAGACGGCTGGAGGACGATGTATTGAAACGGGACGCAATTTGAGTGTTCCATCGTCATTAGGAGGCCCTGAACGTTACAATTCACTATCAGTGTTTCGTCCGATTCGAAAATCTTTGAGTCACAGCTGAACGGCCATAAGGTGCCCGAGGCAGCAATAGACCCACGGAGACAGTCTGCTGGAGGACAATGTATTGAATCGGGACGCAATTTGAGTGATCCATCGTCACTAGGTGGCCCTGAAAGTTACAATTCACTATCAGTTTTTCGTCCGATTCGAAAATCTTTGACTCACAGCAGAGCGGCCATAAGGTGCCCGAGGCAGCAATAGACCCATGGAGTCAACTCGGCTGGAGGACGATGAATTGAATCGGGACGCAATTTGCGTGGTCCATCGTCATTAGGTGGCCCTGAATGTTACAATTCACTATCAGTTTTTCGTCCGATTCTAAAATCTTTGACTCACAGCAGAACGGCCATTAGGTGCCCGAGGCAGCAATCGACCCATGGAGACAAGTCTGCTGGAGGACGATGTATTGAATCGGGACGCAATTTGAGTGATCCATCGTCATTAGGAGGCCCTGAACGTTACAATTCACTATCAGTTTTTCGTCCCATTCGATAATCTAGACTCACAGCGGAACGGCCATAAGGTGCCCGAGGCAGCAATAGACCCATGGAGTCAAGTCGGCTGGAGGACGATGTATTGAATCGGGACGCAATTTGAGTGATCCATCGTCATTAGGTGGCCCTGAACGTTACAATTCACTATCAGTTTTTCGTCCCATTCGATAATCTAGACTCACAGCAGAACGGCCATAAGGTGCCCGAGGCAGCAATAGACCCATGGTGACAAGTCTGCTGGAGGACGATGTATTGAATCGGGACGCAATTTGAGTGATCCATCGTCATTAGGAGGCCCTGAAGGTTACAATTCACTATCAGTTTTTTGTCCCATTCGATAATCTAGACTCACAGCAGAACGGCCATAAGGTGCCCGAGGCAGCAATAGACCCATGGAGTCAAGTCGGCTGGAGGACGATGTATTGAATCGGGACGCAATTTGAGTGATCCATCGTCATTAGGTGGCCCTGAACGTTACAATTCACTATCAGTTTTTCGTCCCATTCGATAATCTAGACTCACAGCAGAACGGCCATAAGGTGCCCGAGGCAGCAACAGACCCATAGAGTCAAGTCGCCTGGAGGACGATGTATTGAATCGGGACGCAATTTGAGTGATCCATCGTCATTAGGAGGCCCTGAACGTTACAATTCACTATCAGTTTTTCGTCCCATTCGATAATCTAGACTCACAGCAGAACGGCCATTAGGTGCCCGAGGCAGCAATTGACCCATGGAGTCAAGTCGGCTGGAGGACGATGTATTGAATCGGGACGCAATTTGAGTGATCCATCGTCATTAGGAGGCCCTGAACGTTACAATTCACTATCAGTTTTTCGTCCGATTCGAAAATCTTTGAGTCACAGCTGAACGGCCATAAGGTGCCCGAGGCAGCAATAGACCCATGGAGTCAACTCGGCTGGAGGACGATGAATTGAATCGGGACGCAATTTGCGTGGTCCATCGTCATTAGGTGGCCCTGAATGTTACAATTCACTATCAGTTTTTCGTCCGATTCTAAAATCTTTGACTCACAGCAGTACGGCCATTAGGTGCCCGAGGCAGCAATCGACCCATGGAGTCAACTCGGCTGGAGGACGATGAATTGAATCGGGACGCAATTTGCGTGGTCCATCGTCATTAGGTGGCCCTGAATGTTACAATTCACTATCAGTATTTCGTCCCATTCGATAATCTAGACTCACAGCAGAACGGCCATAAGGTGCCCGAGGCAGCAATAGACCCATGGAGTCAAGTCGGCTGGAGGACGATGTATTGAATCGGGACGCAATTTGAGTGATCCATCGTCATTAGGTGGCCCTGAACGTTACAATTCACTATCAGTTTTTCGTCCCATTCGATAATCTAGACTCACAGCAGAACGGCCATAAGGTGCCCGAGGCAGCAACAGACCCATGGAGACAAGACGGCTGGAGGACGATGTATTGAAACGGGACGCAATTTGAGTGTTCCATCGTCATTAGGAGGCCCTGAACGTTACAATTCACTATCAGTGTTTCGTCCGATTCGAAAATCTTTGAGTCACAGCTGAACGGCCATAAGGTGCCCGAGGCAGCAATAGACCCATGGAGACAGTCTGCTGGAGGACAATGTATTGAATCGGGACGCAATTTGAGTGATCCATCGTCACTAGGTGGCCCTGAAAGTTACAATTCACTATCAGTTTTTCGTCCGATTCTAAAATCTTTGACTCACAGCAGAACGGCCATTAGGTGCCCGAGGCAGCAATCGACCCATGGAGACAAGTCTGCTGGAGGACGATGTATTGAATCGGGACGCAATTTGAGTGATCCATCGTCATTAGGAGGCCCTGAACGTTACAATTCACTATCAGTTTTTCGTCCCATTCGATAATCTAGACTCACAGCAGAACGGCCATAAGGTGCCCGAGGCAGCAATAGACCCATGGAGTCAAGTCGGCTGGAGGACGATGTATTGAATCGGGACGCAATTTGAGTGATCCATCGTCATTAGGTGGCCCTGAACGTTACAATTCACTATCAGTTTTTCGTCCCATTCGATAATCTAGACTCACAGCAGAACGGCCATAAGGTGCCCGAGGCAGCAATAGACCCATGGTGACAAGTCTGCTGGAGGACGATGTATTGAATCGGGACGCAATTTGAGTGATCCATCGTCATTAGGAGGCCCTGAAGGTTACAATTCTCTATCAGTTTTTTGTCCCATTCGATAATCTAGACTCACAGCAGAACGGCCATAAGGTGCCCGAGGCAGCAATAGACCCATGGAGTCAAGTCGGCTGGAGGACGATGTATTGAATCGGGACGCAATTTGAGTGATCCATCGTCATTAGGTGGCCCTGATCGTTACAATTCACTATCAGTTTTTCGTCCCATTCGATAATCTAGACTCACAGCAGAACGGCCATAAGGTGCCCGAGGCAGCAACAGACCCATAGAGTCAAGTCGGCTGGAGGACGATGTATTGAATCGGGACGCAATTTGAGTGATCCATCGTCATTAGGAGGCCCTGAACGTTACAATTCACTATCAGTTTTTCGTCCCATTCGATAATCTAGACTCACAGCAGAACGGCCATTAGGTGCCCGAGGCAGCAATTGACCCATGGAGTCAAGTCGGCTGGAGGACGATGTATTGAATCGGGACGCAATTTGAGTGATCCATCGTCATTAGGAGGCCCTGAACGTTACAATTCACTATCAGTTTTTCGTCCGATTCGAAAATCTTTGAGTCACAGCTGAACGGCCATAAGGTGCCCGAGGCAGCAATAGACCCATGGAGACAGTCTGCTGGAGGACAATGTATTGAATCGGGACGCAATTTGAGTGATCCATCGTCACTAGGTGGCCCTGAAAGTTACAATTCACTATCAGTTTTTCGTCCGATTCGAAAATCTTTGACTCACAGCAGAGCGGCCATAAGGTGCCCGAGGCAGCAATAGACCCATGGAGTCAACTCGGCTGGAGGACGATGAATTGAATCGGGACGCAATTTGCGTGGTCCATCGTCATTAGGTGGCCCTGAATGTTACAATTCACTATCAGTTTTTCGTCCGATTCTAAAATCTTTGACTCACAGCAGAACGGCCATTAGGTGCCCGAGGCAGCAATCGACCCATGGAGACAAGTCTGCTGGAGGACGATGTATTGAATCGGGACGCAATTTGAGTGATCCATCGTCATTAGGAGGCCCTGAACGTTACAATTCACTATCAGTTTTTCGTCCCATTCGATAATCTAGACTCACAGCAGAACGGCCATAAGGTGCCCGAGGCAGCAATAGACCCATGGAGTCAAGTCGGCTGGAGGACGATGTATTGAATCGGGACGCAATTTGAGTGATCCATCGTCATTAGGTGGCCCTGAACGTTACAATTCACTATCAGTTTTTCGTCCCATTCGATAATCTAGACTCACAGCAGAACGGCCATAAGGTGCCCGAGGCAGCAACAGACCCATGGAGACAAGACGGCTGGAGGACGATGTATTGAATCGGGACGCAATTTGAGTGTTCCATCGTCATTAGGAGGCCCTGAACGTTACAATTCACTATCAGTTTTTCGTCCCATTCGATAATCTAGACTCACAGCAGAATGGCCATTAGGTGCCCGAGGCAGCAATAGACCCATGGAGTCAAGTCGGCTGGAGGACGATGTATTGAATCGGGACGCAATTTGAGTGATCCATCGTCATTAGGTGGCCCTGAACGTTACAATTCACTATCAGTTTTTCGTCCCATTCGATAATCTAGACTCACAGCAGAACGGCCATAAGGTGCCCGAGGCAGCAACAGACCCATGGAGTCAAGTCGGCTGGAGGACGATGTATTGAATCGGGACGCAATTTGAGTGATCCATCGTCATTAGGTGGCCCTGAATGTTACAATTCACTATCAGTTTTTCGTCCGATTCTAAAATCTTTGACTCACAGCAGAACGGCCATTAGGTGCCCGAGGCAGCAATCGACCCATGGAGAAAGGTCTGCTGGAGGACGATGTATTGAATCGGGACGCAATTTGAGTGATCCATCGTCATTAGGAGGCCCTGAACGTTACAATTCACTATCAGTTTTTCGTCCCATTCGATAATCTAGACTCACAGCAGAACGGCCATAAGGTGCCCGAGGCAGCAATAGACCCATGGAGTCAAGTCGGCTGGAGGACGATGTATTGAATCGGGACGCAATTTGAGTGATCCATCGTCATTAGGAGGCCCTGAACGTTACAATTCAGTATCAGTTTTTCGTCCCATTCGATAATCTAGACTCACAGCAGAACGGCCATTAGGTGCCCGAGGCAGCAATTGACCCATGGAGTCAAGTCGGCTGGAGGACGATGTATTGAATCGGGACGCAATTTGAGTGATCCATCGTCATTAGGTGGCCCTGAACGTTACAATTCACTATCAGTATTTCGTCCCATTCGATAATCTAGACTCACAGCAGAACGGCCATAAGGTGCCCGAGGCAGCAACAGACCCATGGAGACAAGTCGGCTCTAGGACGATGTATTGAATCGGGACGCAATTTGAGTGTTCCATCGTCATTAGGAGGCCCTGAACGTTACAATTCACTATCAGTTTTTCGTCCGATTCGAAAATCTTTGAGTCACAGCAGAACGGCCATTAGGTGCCCGAGGCAACAATCGACCCATGGAGACAAGTCTGCTGGAGGACGATGTATTGAATCGGGACGCAATTTGAGTGATCCATCGTCATTAGGAGGCCCTGAACGTTACAATTCACTATCAGTTTTTCGTCCCATTCGATAATCTAGACTCACAGCAGAACGGCCATAAGGTGCCCGAGGCAGTAATAGACCCATGGAGTCCAGTCGGCTGGAGGACGATGTATTGAATCGGGACGCAATTTGAGTGATCCATCGTCATTAGGAGGCCCTGAACGTTACAATTCAGTTTCAGTTTTTCGTCCCAATCGATAATCTAGACTCACAGCAGAACGGCCATAAGGTGCCCGAGGCAGCAATAGACCCATGGAGTCAAGTCGGCTGGAGGACGATGTATTGAATCGGGACGCAATTTGAGTGATCCATCGTCATTAGGTGGCCCTGAACGTTACAATTCACTATCAGTTTTTCGTCCCATTCGATAATCTAGACTCACAGCAGAACGGCCATAAGGTGCCCGAGGCAGCAATAGACCCATGGAGTCAAGTCGGCTGGAGTACGATGTATTGAATCGGGACGCAATTTGAGTGATCCATCGTCATTAGGTGGCCCTGAACGTTACAATTCACTATCAGTTTTTCGTCCGATTCGAAAATCTTTGACTCACAGCAGAACGGCCATAAGGTGCCCGAGGCAGCAATAGACGCATGGAGACAAGTCTGCTGGAGGACGATGTATTGAATCGGGACGCAATTTGAGTGTTCCATCGTCATTAGGAGGCCCTGAACGTTACAATTCACTATCAGTTTTTCGTCCGATTCGAAAATCTTTGAGTCACAGCAGGCCTGCCATAAGGTGCCCGAGGCAGCAATAGACCCATGGAGACAAGTCTGCTGGAGGACGATGTATTGAATCGGGACGCAATTTGAGTGATCCATCGTCATTAGGAGGCCCTGAACGTTACAATTCGCTATCAGTTTTTCGTCCCATTCGATAATCTAGACTCACAGCAGAACGGCCATAAGGTGCCCGAGGCAGCAATAGACCCATGGAGTCAAGTCGGCTGGAGGACGATGTATTGAATCGGGACGCAATTTGAGTGATCCATCGTCATTAGGTGGCCCTGAACGTTACAATTCACTATCAGTTTTTCGTCCCATTCGATAATCTAGACTCACAGCAGAACGGCCATAAGGTGCCCGAGGCAGCAACAGACCCATGGAGTCAACTCGGCTGGAGGACGATGAATTGAATCGGGACGCAATTTGCGTGGTCCATCGTCATTAGGTGGCCCTGAATGTTACAATTCACTATCAGTTTTTCGTCCGATTCTAAAATCTTTGACTCACAGCAGAACGGCCATTAGGTGCCCGAGGCAGCAATCGACCCATGGAGACAAGTCTGCTGGAGGACGATGTATTGAATCGGGACGCAATTTGAGTGATCCATCGTCATTAGGAGGCCCTGAACGTTACAATTCACTATCAGTTTTTCGTCCCATTCGATAATCTAGACTCACAGCAGAACGGCCATAAGGTGCCCGAGGCAGCAATAGACCCATGGAGTCAAGTCGGCTGGAGGACGATGTATTGAATCGGGACGCAATTTGAGTGATCCATCGTCATTAGGAGGCCCTGAACGTTACAATTCAGTATCAGTTTTTCGTCCCATTCGATAATCTAGACTCACAGCAGAACGGCCATTAGGTGCCCGAGGCAGCAATTGACCCATGGAGTCAAGTCGGCTGGAGGACGATGTATTGAATCGGGACGCAATTTGAGTGATCCATCGTCATTAGGTGGCCCTGAACGTTACAATTCACTATCAGTTTTTCGTCCCATTCGATAATCTAGACTCACAGCAGAACGGCCATAAGGTGCCCGAGGCAGCAACAGACCCATGGAGACAAGTCGGCTGGAGGACGATGTATTGAATCGGGACGCAATTTGAGTGTTCCATCGTCATTAGGAGGCCCTGAACGTTACAATTCACTATCAGTTTTTCGTCCGATTCGAAAATCTAGACTCACAGCAGAACGGCCATAAGGTGCCCGAGGCAGCAACAGACCCATGGAGACAAGACGGCTGGAGGACGATGTATTGAATCGGGACGCAATTTGAATGTTCCATCGTCATTAGGAGGCCCTGAACGTTACAATTCACTATCAGTTTTTCGTCCCATTCGTTAATCTAGACTCACAGCAGAACGGCCATTAGGTGCCCGAGGCAGCAATTGACCCATGGAGTCAAGTCGGCTGGAGGACGATGTATTGAATCGGGATGCAATTTGAGTGATCCATCGTCATTAGGTGGCCCTGAACGTTACAATTCACTATCAGTTTTTCGTCACATTCCATAATCTAGACTCACAGCAGAACGGCCATAAGGTGCCCGAGGCAGCAACAGACCCATGGAGTCAACTCGGCTGGAGGACGATGAATTGAATCGGGACGCAATTTGCGTGGTCCATCGTCATTAGGTGGCCCTGAATGTTACAATTCACTATCAGTTTTTCGTCCGATTCTAAAATCTTTGACTCACAGCAGAACGGCCATTAGGTGCCCGAGGCAGCAATCGACCCATGGAGACAAGTCTGCTGGAGGACGATGTATTGAATCGGGACGCAATTTGAGTGATCCATCGTCATTAGGAGGCCCTGAACGTTACAATTCACTATCAGTTTTTCGTCCCATTCGATAATCTAGACTCACAGCAGAACGGCCATAAGGTGCCCGAGGCAGCAATAGACCCATGGAGTCAAGTCGGCTGGAGGACGATGTATTGAATCGGGACGCAATTTGAGTGATCCATCGTCATTAGGAGGCCCTGAACGTTACAATTCGCTATCAGTTTTTCGTCCCATTCGATAATCTAGACTCACAGCAGAACGGCCATTAGGTGCCCGAGGCAGCAATTGACCCATGGAGTCAAGTCGGCTGGAGGACGATGTATTGAATCGGGACGCAATTTGAATGATCCATCGTCATTAGGTGGCCCTGAACGTTACAATTCACTATCAGTTTTTCGTCCCATTCGATAATCTAGACTCACAGCAGAACGGCCATAAGGTGCCCGAGGCAGCAACAGACCCATGGAGACAAGTCGGCTGGAGGACGATGTATTTAATCGGGACGCAATTTGAGTGTTCCATCGTCATTAGGAGGCCCTGAACGTTACAATTCACTATCAGTTTTTCGTCCGATTCGAAAATCTTTGAGTCACAGCAGAACGGCCATTAGGTGCCCGAGGCAGCAATCGACCCATGGAGACAAGTCTGCTGGAGGACGATGTATTGAATCGGGACGCAATTTGAGTGATCCATCGTCATTAGGAGGCCCTGAACGTTACAATTCACTATCAGTTTTTCGTCCCATTCGATAATCTAGACTCACAGCAGAACGGCCATAAGGTGCCCGAGGCAGCAACAGACCCATGGAGACAAGTCGGCTCTAGGACGATGTATTGAATCGGGACGCAATTTGAGTGTTCCATCGTCATTAGGAGGCCCTGAACGTTACAATTCACTATCAGTTTTTCGTCCGATTCGAAAATCTTTGAGTCACAGCAGAACGGCCATTAGGTGCCCGAGGCAACAATCGACCCATGGAGACAAGTCTGCTGGAGGACGATGTATTGAATCGGGACGCAATTTGAGTGATCCATCGTCATTAGGAGGCCCTGAACGTTACAATTCACTATCAGTTTTTCGTCCCATTCGATAATCTAGACTCACAGCAGAACGGCCATAAGGTGCCCGAGGCAGTAATAGACCCATGGAGTCCAGTCGGCTGGAGGACGATGTATTGAATCGGGACGCAATTTGAGTGATCCATCGTCATTAGGAGGCCCTGAACGTTACAATTCAGTATCAGTTTTTCGTCCCAATCGATAATCTAGACTCACAGCAGAACGGCCATAAGGTGCCCGAGGCAGCAATAGACCCATGGAGTCAAGTCGGCTGGAGGACGATGTATTGAATCGGGACGCAATTTGAGTGATCCATCGTCATTAGGTGGCCCTGAACGTTACAATTCACTATCAGTTTTTCGTCCCATTCGATAATCTAGACTCACAGCAGAACGGCCATAAGGTGCCCGAGGCAGCAATAGACCCATGGAGTCAAGTCGGCTGGAGTACGATGTATTGAATCGGGACGCAATTTGAGTGATCCATCGTCATTAGGTGGCCCTGAACGTTACAATTCACTATCAGTTTTTCGTCCAATTCGAAAATCTTTGACTCACAGCAGAACGGCCATAAGGTGCCCGAGGCAGCAATAGACGCATGGAGACAAGTCTGCTGGAGGACGATGTATTGAATCGGGACGCAATTTGAGTGTTCCATCGTCATTAGGAGGCCCTGAACGTTACAATTCACTATCAGTTTTTCGTCCGATTCGAAAATCTTTGAGTCACAGCAGGCCTGCCATAAGGTGCCCGAGGCAGCAATAGACCCATGGAGACAAGTCTGCTGGAGGACGATGTATTGAATCGGGACGCAATTTGAGTGATCCATCGTCATTAGGAGGCCCTGAACGTTACAATTCGCTATCAGTTTTTCGTCCCATTCGATAATCTAGACTCACAGCAGAACGGCCATAAGGTGCCCGAGGCAGCAATAGACCCATGGAGTCAAGTCGGCTGGAGGACGATGTATTGAATCGGGACGCAATTTGAGTGATCCATCGTCATTAGGTGGCCCTGAACGTTACAATTCACTATCAGTTTTTCGTCCCATTCGATAATCTAGACTCACAGCAGAACGGCCATAAGGTGCCCGAGGCAGCAACAGACCCATGGAGTCAACTCGGCTGGAGGACGATGAATTGAATCGGGACGCAGTTTGCGTGGTCCATCGTCATTAGGTGGCCCTGAATGTTACAATTCACTATCAGTTTTTCGTCCGATTCTAAAATCTTTGACTCACAGCAGAACGGCCATTAGGTGCCCGAGGCAGCAATCGACCCATGGAGACAAGTCTGCTGGAGGACGATGTATTGAATCGGGACGCAATTTGAGTGATCCATCGTCATTAGGAGGCCCTGAACGTTACAATTCACTATCAGTTTTTCGTCCCATTCGATAATCTAGACTCACAGCAGAACGGCCATAAGGTGCCCGAGGCAGCAATAGACCCATGGAGTCAAGTCGGCTGGAGGACGATGTATTGAATCGGGACGCAATTTGAGTGATCCATCGTCATTAGGAGGCCCTGAACGTTACAATTCAGTATCAGTTTTTCGTCCCATTCGATAATCTAGACTCACAGCAGAACGGCCATTAGGTGCCCGAGGCAGCAATTGACCCTTGGAGTCAAGTCGGCTGGAGGACGATGTATTGAATCGGGACGCAATTTGAGTGATCCATCGTCATTAGGTGGCCCTGAACGTTACAATTCACTATCAGTTTTTCGTCCCATTCGATAATCTAGACTCACAGCAGAACGGCCATAAGGTGCCCGAGGCAGCAACAGACCCATGGAGACAAGTCGGCTGGAGGACGATGTATTGAATCGGGACGCAATTTGAGTGTTCCATCGTCATTAGGAGGCCCTGAACGTTACAATTCACTATCAGTTTTTCGTCCGATTCGAAAATCTTTGAGTCACAGCAGAACGGCCATTAGGTGCCCGAGGCAGCAATCGACCCATGGAGACAAGTCTGCTGGAGGACGATGTATTGAATCGGGACGCAATTTGAGTGATCCATCGTCATTAGGAGGCCCTGAACGTTACAATTCACTATCAGTTTTTCGTCCCATTCGATAATCTAGACTCACAGCAGAACGGCCATAAGGTGCCCGAGGCAGCAATAGACCCATGGAGTCAAGTCGGCTGGAGGACGATGTATTGAATCGGGACGCAATTTGAGTGATCCATCGTCATTAGGTGGCCCTGAACGTTACAATTCACTATCAGTTTTTCGTCCCATTCGATAATCTAGACTCACAGCAGAACGGCCATAAGGTGCGCGAGGCAGCAACAGACCCATGGAGACAAGACGGCTGGAGGACGATGTATTGAATCGGGACGCAATTTGAATGTTCCATCGTCATTAGGAGGCCCTGAACGTTACAATTCACTATCAGTTTTTCGTCCCATTCGATAATCTAGACTCACAGCAGAACGGCCATTAGGTGCCCGAGGCAGCAATTGACCCATGGAGTCAAGTCGGCTGGAGGACGATGCATTGAATCGGGACGCAATTTGAGTGATCCATCGTCATTAGGTGGCCCTGAACGTTACAATTCACTATCAGTTTTTCGTCCCATTCGATAATCTAGACTCACAGCAGAACGGCCATAAGGTGCCCGAGGCAGCAACAGACCCATGGAGTCAACTCGGCTGGAGGACGATGAATTGAATCGGGACGCAATTTGCGTGGTCCATCGTCATTAGGTGGCCCTGAATGTTACAATTCACTATCAGTTTTTCGTCCGATTCTAAAATCTTTGACTCACAGCAGAACGGCCATTAGGTGCCCGAGGCAGCAATCGACCCATGGAGACAAGTCTGCTGGAGGACGATGTATTGAATCGGGACGCAATTTGAGTGATCCATCGTCATTAGGAGGCCCTGAACGTTACAATTCACTATCAGTTTTTCGTCCCATTCGATAATCTAGACTCACAGCAGAACGGCCATAAGGTGCCCGAGGCAGCAATAGACCCATGGAGTCAAGTCGGCTGGAGGACGATGTATTGAATCGGGACGCAATTTGAGTGATCCATCGTCATTAGGAGGCCCTGAACGTTACAATTCGCTATCAGTTTTTCGTCCCATTCGATAATCTAGACTCACAGCAGAACGGCCATTAGGTGCCCGAGGCAGCAATTGACCCATGGAGTCAAGTCGGCTGGAGGACGATGTATTGAATCGGGACGCAATTTGAATGATCCATCGTCATTAGGTGGCCCTGAACGTTACAATTCACTATCAGTTTTTCGTCCCATTCGATAATCTAGACTCACAGCAGAACGGCCATAAGGTGCCCGAGGCAGCAACAGACCCATGGAGACAAGTCGGCTGGAGGACGATGTATTTAATCGGGACGCAATTTGAGTGTTCCATCGTCATTAGGAGGCCCTGAACGTTACAATTCACTATCAGTTTTTCGTCCGATTCGAAAATCTTTGAGTCACAGCAGAACGGCCATTAGGTGCCCGAGGCAGCAATCGACCCATGGAGACAAGTCTGCTGGAGGACGATGTATTGAATCGGGACGCAATTTGAGTGATCCATCGTCATTAGGAGGCCCTGAACGTTACAATTCACTATCAGTTTTTCGTCCCATTCGATAATCTAGACTCACAGCAGAACGGCCTTAAGGTGCCCGAGGCAGTAATAGACCCATGGAGTCCAGTCGGCTGGAGGACGATGTATTGAATCGGGACGCAATTTGAGTGATCCATCGTCATTAGGAGGCCCTGAACGTTACAATTCAGTATCAGTTTTTCGTCCCATTCGATAATCTAGACTCACAGCAGAACGGCCATAAGGTGCCCGAGGCAGCAATAGACCCATGGAGTCAAGTCGGCTGGAGGACGATGTATTGAATCGGGACGCAATTTGAGTGATCCATCGTCATTAGGTGGCCCTGAACGTTACAATTCACTATCAGTTTTTCGTCCCATTCGATAATCTAGACTCACAGCAGAACGGCCATAAGGTGCCCGAGGCAGCAATAGACCCATGGAGTCAAGTCGGCTGGAGTACGATGTATTGAATCGGGACGCAATTTGAGTGATCCATCGTCATTAGGTGGCCCTGAACGTTACAATTCACTATCAGTTTTTCGTCCGATTCGAAAATCTTTGACTCACAGCAGAACGGCCATAAGGTGCCCGAGGCAGCAATAGACGCATGGAGACAAGTCTGCTGGAGGACGATGTATTGAATCGGTACGCAATTTGAGTGTTCCATCGTCATTAGGAGGCCCTGAACGTTACAATTCACTATCAGTTTTTCGTCCGATTCGAAAATCTTTGAGTCACAGCAGGCCTGCCATAAGGTGCCCGAGGCAGCAATAGACCCATGGAGACAAGTCTGCTGGAGGACGATGTATTGAATCGGGACGCAATTTGAGTGATCCATCGTCATTAGGTGGCCCTGAACGTTACAATTCACTATCAGTTTTTCGTCCCATTCGATAATCTGGACTCACAGCAGAACGGCCATAAGGTGCCCGAGGCAGCAATAGACCCATGGTGACAAGTCTGCTGGAGGACGATGTATTGAATCGGGACGCAATTTGAGTGATCCATCGTCATTAGGAGGCCCTGAAGGTTACAATTCACTATCAGTTTTTCATCCCATTCGATAATCTAGACTCACAGCAGAACGGCCATAAGGTGCCCGAGGCAGCAATAGACCCATGGAGTCAAGTTGGCTGGAGTACGATGTATTGAATCGGGACGCAATTTGAGTGATCCATCGTCATTAGGTGGCCCTGAACGTTACAATTCACTATCAGTTTTTCGTCCGATTCGAAAATCTTTGACTCACAGCAGAACGGCCATAAGGTGCCCGAGGCAGCAATAGACGCATGGAGACAAGTCTGCTGGAAGACGATGTATTGAATCGGGACGCAATTTGAGTGTTCCATCGTCATTAGGTGGCCCTGAACGTTACAATTCACTATCAGTTTTTCGTCCGATTCGAAAATCTTTGAGTCACAGCAGGCCTGCCATAAGGTGCCCGAGGCAGCAATAGACATATGGAGACAAGTATGCTGGAGGACGATGTATTGAATCGGGACGCAATTTGAGTGATCCATCGTCATTAGGTGGCCCTGAACGTTACAATTCACTATCAGTTTTTCATCCCATTCTATCATCTAGACTCACAGCAGAACGGCCATGGAGTCAAGTGGACGATGTAGTGAATCGGGACGCAATTTGTGTGGTCCATCGTCATTAGGTGGCCCTGAACGTTACAATTCACTATCAGTTTTTCGTCCCATTCGATAATCTAGACTCACAGCAGAACGGCCATAAGGTGCCCGAGGCAGCAATAGACCCATGGAGTCAAGTCGGCTGGAGGACGATGTATTGAATCGGGACGTAATTTGAGTGATCCATCGTCATTAGGTGGCCCTGAACGTTACAATTCACTATCAGTTTTTCGTCCCATTCGATAATCTAGACTCACAGCAGAACGGCCATAAGGTGCCCGAGGCAGCAATAGACCCATGGTGACAAGTCTGCTGGAGGACGATGTATTGAATCGGGACGCAATTTGAGTGATCCATCGTCATTAGGAGGCCCTGAACGTTACAATTCACTATCAGTTTTTCGTCCCATTCGATAATCTAGACTCACAGCAGAACGGCCATAAGGTGCCCGAGGCAGCAATAGACCCATGGAGTCAAGTCGGCTGGAGGACGATGTATTGAATCGGGATGCAATTTGAGTGATCCATCGTCATTAGGAGGCCCTGAACGTTACAATTCACTATCAGTTTTTCGTCCCATTCGATAATCTAGACTCACAGCAGAACGGCCATAAGGTGCCCGAGGCAGCAATAGACCCATGGAGTCAAGTCAGCTGGAGGACGATGTATTGAATCGGGACGCAATATGAGTGATCCATCGTCATTAGGTGGCCCTGAACGTTACAATTCACTATCAGTGTTTCGTCCCATTCGATAATCTAGACTCACAGCAGAACGGCCATAAGGTGCCCGAGGCAGCAATAGACCCATGGTGACAAGTCTGCTGGAGGACGATGTATTGAATCGGGACGCAATTTGAGTGATCCATCGTCATTAGGAGGCCCTGAAGGTTACAATTCACTATCAGTTTTTTGTCCCATTCGATAATCTAGACTCACAGCAGAACGGCCATAAGGTGCCCGAGGCAGCAACAGACCCATGGAGACAAGTCGGCTGGAGGACGATGTATTGAATCGGGACGCAATTTGAGTGTTCCATCGTCATTAGGAGGCCCTGAACGTTACAATTCACTATCAGTTTTTCGTCCGATTCGAAAATCTTTGAGTCACAGCTGAACGGCCATAAGGTGCCCGAGGCAGCAATAGACCCATGGAGACAGTCTGCTGGAGGACAATGTATTGAATCGGGACGCAATTTGAGTGATCCATCGTCACTAGGTGTCCCTGAAAGTTACAATTCACTATCAGTTTTTCGTCCGATTCGAAAATCTTTGATTCACAGCAGAGCGGCCATAAGGTGCCCGAGGCAGCAATAGACCCATGGAGTCAACTCGGCTGGAGGACGATGTATTGAATCGGGACGCAATTTGAGTGATCCATCGTCATTAGGTGGCCCTGAACGTTACAATTCACTATCAGTTTTTCGTCCGATTCGAAAATCTTTGACTCACAGCAGAACGGCCATAAGGTGCCCGAGGCAGCAATAGACGCATGGAGACAAGTCTGCTGGAAGACGATGTATTGAATCGGGACGCAATTTGAGTGTTCCATCGTCATTAGGTGGCCCTGAACGTTACAATTCACTATCAGTTTTTCGTCCGATTCGAAAATCTTTGAGTCACAGCAGGCCTGCCATAAGGTGCCCGAGGCAGCAATAGACCCATGGAGACAAGTATGCTGGAGGACGATGTATTGAATCGGGACGCAATTTGAGTGATCCATCGTCATTAGGTGGCCCTGAACGTTACAATTCACTATCAGTTTTTCATCCCATTCTATCATCTAGACTCACAGCAGAACGGCCATAAGGTGCCCGAGGCAGCAATAGTCCCATGGAGTCAAGTCGGCTAGTGTACGATGTACTGAATCGGGACGCAATTTGTGTGGTCCATCGTCATTAGGTGGCCCTTAATGTTACAAATCACTATCAGTTTTTCGTCCGATTCGAAAATCTTTGACTCACAGCAGAACGGCCATAAGGTGCCCGAGGCAGCAATAGACCCATGAAGTCAAGTCTGTTGGAGGACGATGTATTGAATCAGGACGCAATTTGAGTGATCCATCGTCATTAGGTGGCCCTGAACGTTACAATTCACTATCAGTTTTTCGTCCGATTCGAAAATCTTTGACTCACAGCAGAACGGCCATAAGGTGCCCGAGGCAGCAATAGACGCATGGAGACAAGTCTGCTGGAAGACGATGTATTGAATCGGGACGCAATTTGAGTGTTCCATCGTCATTAGGTGGCCCTGAACGTTACAATTCACTATCAGTTTTTCGTCCGATTCGAAAATCTTTGAGTCACAGCAGGCCTGCCATAAGGTGCCCGAGGCAGCAATAGACCCATGGAGACAAGTATGCTGGAGGACGACGTATTGAATCGGGACGCAATTTGAGTGATCCATCGTCATTAGGTGGCCCTGAACGTTACAATTCACTATCAGTTTTTCATCCCATTCTATCATCTAGACTCACAGCAGAACGGCCATAAGGTGCCCGAGGCAGTAATAGACTCATGGAGTCAAGTCGGCTGGAGGACGATGTATTGAATCGGGACGCATTTTGAGTGATTCATCGTCATTAGGAGGCCCTGAACGTTACAATTCACTATCAGTTTTTCGTCCCATTCGATAATCTAGACTCACAGCAGAACGGCCATAAGGTGCCCGAGGCAGCAATAGACCCATGGAGTCAAGTCGGCTGGAGTACGATGTATTGAATCGGGACCCAATTTGAGTGATCCATCGTCATTAGGTGGCCCTGAACGTTAAAATTCACTATCAGTTTTTCGTCCGATTTGAAAATCTTTGACTCACAGCAGAACGGCCATAAGGTGCCCGAGCCAGCAAAACACGCATGGAGACAAGTCTGCTGGAGGACGATGTATTGAATCGGGACGCAATTTGAGTGTTCCATCGTAATTAGGAGGCCCTGAACGTTACAATTCACTATCAGTTTTTCGTCCGATTCGAAAATCTAGACTCACAGCAGAACGGCCATAAGGTGCCCGAGGCAGTAATAGACCCATGGAGTCAAGTCGGCTAGTGTACGATGTACTGAATCGGGACGCAATTTGTGTGGTCCATCGTCATTAGGTGGTCCTGAACGTTACAATTCACTATCAGTTTTTCGTCCCATTCGATAATCTAGACTCACAGCAGAACGGCCATAAGGTGCCCGAGGCAGCAATAGACCCATGGAAACAAGTCGGCTGGGGACGATGTATTGAATCGGGACGCAATTTGAGTGATCCATCGTCATTAGGAGGCCCTGAACGTTACAATTCACTATCAGTTTTTCGTCCCATTCGATAATCTAGACTCACAGCAGGACGGCCATAAGGTGCCCGAGGCAGTAATAGACCCATGGAGTCAAGTCGGCTGGAGGACGATGTATTGAATCGGGACGCAATTTGAGTGATCCATCGTCATTAGGAGGCCCTGAACGTTACAATTCACTATCAGTTTTTCGTCCCATTCAATAATCTAGACTCACAGCAGAACGGCCATAAGGTGCCCGAGGCAGCAATAGACCCATGGAATCAAGTCGGCTGGAGGACGATGTATTGAATCGGGACGCAATTTGAGTGATCCATCGTCATTAGATGGCACTGAACGTTACAATTCACTATCAGTTTTTCGTCCCATTCGATAATCTAGACTCACAGCAGAACGGCCATAAGGTGCCCGAGGCAGCAATAGACCCATGGAGTCAAGTCGGCTGGAGTACGATGTATTGAATCGGGACGCAATTTAAGTGTTCCATCGTCATTAGGAGGCCCTGAACGTTACAATTCACTATCAGTTTTTCGTCCGATTCGAAAATCTTTGAGTCACAGCAGGCCTGCCATAAGGTGCCCGAGGCAGCAATAGACCCATGGAGACAAGTCTGCTGGAGGACGATGTATTGAATCGGGACGCAATATGAGTGGTCCATCGTCATTAGGTGGCCCTGAACGTTACAATTCACTATCAGTGTTTCGTCCCATTCGATAATCTAGACTCACAGCAGAACGGCCATAAGGTGCCCGAGGCAGCAATAGACCCATGGTGACAAGTCTGCTGGAGGACGATGTATTGAATCGGGACGCAATTTGAGTGATCCATCGTCATTAGGAGGCCCTGAAGGTTACAATTCACTATCAGTTTTTTTGTCCCATTCGATAATCTAGACTCACAGCAGAACGGCCATAAGGTGCCCGAGGCAGCAATAGACCCATGGAGTCAAGTCGGCTGGAGTACGATGTATTGAATCGGGACGCAATTTGAGTGATCCATCGTCATTAGGTGGCCCTGAACGTTACTATTCACTATCAGTTTTTCGTCCCATTCGATAATCTAGACTCACAGCAGAACGGCCATAAGGTGCCCGAGGCAGCAACAGACCCATGGAGACAAGTCGGCTGGAGGACGATGTATTGAATCGGGACGCAATTTGAGTGTTCCATCGTCATTAGGAGGCCCTGAAGGTTACAATTCACTATCAGTTTTTCGTCCGATTCGAAAATCTTTGACTCACAGCAGAGCGGCCATAAGGTGCCCGAGGCAGCAATAGACCCATGGAGTCAACTCGGCCGGAGGACGATGTATTGAATCGGGACGCAATTTGAGTGATCCATCGTCATTAGGTGGCCCTGAAAGTTACAATTCACTATCAGTTTTTCGTCCGATTCGAAAATCTTTGACTCACAGCAGAACGGCCATAAGGTGCCCGAGGCAGCAATAGACGCATGGAGACAAGTCTGCTGGAAGACGATGTATTGAATCGGGACGCAATTTGAGTGTTCCATCGTCATTAGGTGGCCCTGAACGTTACAATTCACTATCAGTTTTTCGTCCGATTCGAAAATCTTTGAGTCACAGCAGGCCTGCCATAAGGTGCCCGAGGCAGCAATAGACCCATGGAGACAAGTATGCTGGAGGACGATGTATTGAATCGGGACGCAATTTGAGTGATCCATCGTCATTAGGTGGCCCTGAACGTTACAATTCACTATCAGTTTTTCATCCCATTCTATCATCTAGACTCACAGCAGAACGGCCATAAGGTGCCCGAGGCAGCAATAGTCCCATGGAGTCAAGTCGGCTAGTGTACGATGTACTGAATCGGGACGCAATTTGTGTGGTCCATCGTCATTAGGTGGCCCTGAATGTTACAAATCACTATCAGTTTTTCGTCCGATTCGAAAATCTTTGACTCACAGCAGAACGGCCATAAGGTGCCCGAGGCAGCAATAGACCCATGAAGTCAAGTCTGTTGGAGGACGATGTATTGAATCAGGACGCAATTTGAGTGATCCGTCGTCATTAGGTGGCCCTGAACGTTACAATTCACTATCAGTTTTTCGTCCCATTCGATAATCTAGACTCACAGCAGAACGGCCATAAGGTGCCCGAGGCAGCAATAGACCCATGGAGTCAAGTCGGCTGGAGTACGATGTATTGAATCGGGACGCAATTTGAGTGATCCATCGTCATTAGGTGGCCCTGAACGTTACAATTCACTATCAGTTTTTCGTCCGATTCGAAAATCTTTGACTCACAGCAGAACGGCCATAAGGTGCCCGAGGCAGCAATAGACGCATGGAGACAAGTCTGCTGGAGGACGATGTATTGAATCGGGACGCAATTTGAGTGTTCCATCGTCATTAGGAGGCCCTGAACGTTACAATTCACTATCAGTTTTTCGTCCGATTCGAAAATCTAGACTCACAGCAGAACGGCCATAAGGTGCCCGAGGCAGTAATAGACCCATGGAGTCAAGTCGGCTAGTGTACGATGTACTGAATCGGGACGCAATTTGTGTGGTCCATCGTCATTAGGTGGCCCTGAACGTTACAATTCACTATCAGTTTTTCGTCCCATTCGATAATCTAGACTCACAGCAGAACGGCCATAAGGTGCCCGAGGCAGCAATAGACCCATGGAGTCAAGTCGGCTGGAGGACGATGTATAGAATCGGGACGCAATTTGAGTAATCCATCGTCATTAGATGGCACTGAACGTTACAATTCACTATCAGTTTTTCGTCCCATTCGATAATCTAGACTCACAGCAGAACGGCCATAAGGTGCCCGAGGCAGCAATAGACCCATGGAGTCAAGTCGGCTGGAGTACGATGTATTGAATCGGGACGCAATTTGAGTGATCCATCGTCATTAGGTGGCCCTGAACGTTACAATTCACTATCAGTTTTTCGTCCGATTCGAAAATCTTTGACTCACAGCAGAACGGCCATAAGGTGCCCGAGGCAGCAATAGACGCATGGAGACAAGTCTGCTGGAGGACGATGTATTGAATCGGGACGCAATTTGAGTGTTCCATCGTCATTAGGAGGCCCTGAACGTTACAATTCACTATCAGTTTTTCGTCCGATTCGAAAATCTTTGAGTCACAGCAGGCCTGCCATAAGGTGCCCGAGGCAGCAATAGACCCATGGAGACAAGTCTGCTGGAGGACGATGTATTGAATCGGGACGCAATTTGAGTGATCCATCGTCATTAGGTGGCCCTGAACGTTACAATTCACTATCAGATTTTCATCCCTTTCTATCATCTAGACTCACAGCAGAACGGCCATAAGGTGCCCGAGGCAGCAATAGTCCCATGGAGTCAAGTCGGCTAGTGGACGATGTACTGAATCGGGACGCAATTTGTGTGGTCCATCGTCATTAGGTGGCCCTGAACGTTACAATTCACTATCAGTTTTTCGTCCCATTCGATAATCTAGACTCACAGCAGAACGGCCATAAGGTGCCCGAGGCAGCAATAGACAAGTCTGCTGGAGGACGATGTATTGAATCGGGACGCAATTTGAGTGATCCATCGCCATTAGGAGGCCCTGAACGTTACAATTCACTATCAGTTTTTCGTCCCATTCGATAATCTAGACTCACAGCAGAACGGCCATAAGGTGCCCGAGGCAGCAATAGACCCATGGAGTCAAGTCGGCTGGAGGACGATGTATTGAATCGGGACGCAATTTGAGTGATCCATCGTCATTAGGTGGCCCTGAACGTTACAATTCACTATCAGTTTTTCGTCCCATTCGATAATCTAGGCTCACAGCAGAACGGCCATAAGGTGCCCGAGGCAGCAATAGACCCATGGTGACAAGTCTGCTGGAGGACGATGTATTGAATCGGGACGCAATTTGAGTGATCCATCGTCATTAGGAGGCCCTGAAGGTTACAATTCACTATCAGTTTTTTGTCCCATTCGATAATCTAGACTCACAGCAGAACGGCCATAAGGTGCCCGAGGCAGCAATAGACCCATGGAGACAGTCTGCTGGAGGACAATGTATTGAATCGGGACGCAATTTGAGTGATCCATCGTCACTAGGTGGCCCTGAAAGTTACAATTCACTATCAGTTTTTCGTCCGATTCGAAAATCTTTGACTCACAGCAGAACGGCCATAAGGTGCCCGAGGCAGTAATAGACCCATGGAGTCAAGTCGGCTAGTGTACGATGTACTGAATCGGGACGCAATTTGTGTGGTCCATCGTCATTAGGTGGCCCTGAACGTTACAATTCACTATCAGTTTTTCGTCCCATTCGATAATCTAGACTCACAGCAGAACGGCCATAAGGTGCCCGAGGCAGCAATAGACCCATGGAGTCAAGTCGGCTGGAGAACGATGAATTGAATCGGGACGCAATTTGCGTGGTCCATCGTCATTAGGTGGCCCTGAATGTCACAATTCACTATCAGTTTTTCGTCCGATTCTAAAATCTTTGACTCACAGCAGAACGGCCATTAGGTGCCCGAGGCAGCAATCGACCCATGGAGACAGGTCTGCTGGAGGACGATGTATTGAATCGGGACGCAATTTGAGTGATCCATCGTCATTAGGAGGCCCTGAACGTTACAATTCACTATCAGTTTATCGTCCCATTCGATAATCTAGACTCACAGCAGAACGGCCATAAGGTGCCCGAGGCAGTAATAGACCCATGGAGTCAAGTCGGCTGGAGGACGATGTATTGAATCGGGACGCAATTTGAGTGATCCATCGTCATTAGGAGGCCCTGAACGTTACAATTCACTATCAGTTTTTCGTCCCATTCGATAATCTAGACTCACAGCAGAACGGCCATAAGGTGCCCGAGGCAGCAATAGACCCATGGAGTCAAGTCGGCTGGAGGACGATGTATTGAATCGGGACGCAATTTGAGTGATCCATCGTCATTAGGTGGCACTGAACGTTACAATTCACTATCAGTTTTTCGTCCCATTCGATAATCTAGACTCACAGCAGAACGGCCATAAGGTGCCTGAGGCAGCAATAGACCCATGGAGTCAAGTCGGCTGGAGTACGATGTATTGAATCGGGACGCAATTTGAGTGATCCATCGTCATTAGGTGGCCCTGAACGTTACAATTCACTATCAGTTTTTCGTCCGATTCGAAAATCTTTGACTCACAGCAGAACGGCCATAAGGTGCCCGAGGCAGCAATAGACGCATGGAGACAAGTCTGCTGGAGGACGATGTATTGAATCGGGACGCAATTTGAGTGTTCCATCGTCATTAGGAGGCCCTGAACGTTACAATTCACTATCAGTTTTTCGTCCGATTCGAAAATCTTTGAGTCACAGCAGGCCTGCCATAAGGTGCCCGAGGCAGCAATAGACCCATGGAGACAAGTCTGCTGGAGGACGATGTATTGAATCGGGACGCAATTTGAGTGATCCATCGTCATTAGGTGGCCCTGAACGTTACAATTCACTATCAGTTTTTCATCCCTTTCTATCATCTAGACTCACAGCAGAACGGCCATAAGGTGCCCGAGGCAGCAATAGACCCATGGAGTCAAGTCGGCTGGAGGACGATGTATTGAATCGGGACGCAATTTGAGTGATCCATCGTCATTAGGTGGCCCTGAACGTTACAATTCACTATCAGTTTTTCGTCCCATTCGATAATCTAGACTCACAGCAGAACGGCCATAAGGTGCCCGAGGCAGCTACAGACCCATGGAGACAAGTCGGCTGGAGGACGATGTATTGAATCGGGACGCAATTTGAGTGTTCCATCGTCATTAGGAGGCCCTGAACGTTACAAATCACTATCAGTTTTTCGTCCGATTCGAAAATCTTTGACTCACAGCAGAACGGCCATAAGGTGCCCGAGGCAGCAATCGACCCATGGAGACAAGTCTGCTGGAGGACGATGTATTGAATCGGGACGCAATTTGAGTGATCCATCGTCATTAGGAGGCCCTGAACGTTACAATTCACTATCAGTTTTTCGTCCCATTCGATAATCTAGACTCACAGCAGAACGGCCATAAGGTGCCCGAGGCAGCAATAGACCCATGGAGTCAAGTCGGCTGGAGGACGATGTATTGAATCGGGACGCAATTTGCGTGGTCCATCGTCATTAGGTGGCCCTGAATGTTACAATTCACTATCAGTTTTTCGTCCGATTCTAAAATCTTTGACTCACAGCAGAACGGCCATTAGGTGCCCGAGGCAGCAATCGACCCATGGAGACAAGTCTGCTGGAGGACGATGTATTGAATCGGGACGCAATTTGAGTGATCCATCGTCATTAGGAGGCCCTGAACGTTACAATTCACTATCAGTTTTTCGTCCCATTCGATAATCTAGCCTCACAGCAGAACGGCGAATAAGGTGCCCGAGGCAGTAATGGACCCATGGAGTCAAGTCGGCTGGAGGACGATGTATTGAATCGGGACGCAATTTGAGTGATCCATCGTCATTAGGAGGCCCTGAACGTTACAATTCACTATCAGTTTTTCGTCCCATTCGATAATCTAGACTCACAGCAGAACGGCCATAAGGTGCCCGAGGCAGCAATAGACCCATGGAGTCAAGTCGGCTGGAGGACGATGTATTGAATCGGGACGCAATTTGCGTGGTCCATCGTCATTAGGTGGCCCTGAATGTTACAATTCACTATCAGTTTTTCGTCCGATTCTAAAATCTTTGACTCACAGCAGAACGGCCATTAGGTGCCCGAGGCAGCAATCGACCCATGGAGACAAGTCTGCTGGAGGACGATGTATTGAATCGGGACGCAATTTGAGTGATCCATCGTCATTAGGAGGCCCTGAACGTTACAATTCACTATCAGTTTTTCGTCCCATTCGATAATCTAGACTCACAGCAGAACGGCCATAAGGTGCCCGAGGCAGCAATAGACCCATGGAGTCAAGTCGGCTGGAGTACGATGTATTGAATCGGGACGCAATTTGAGTGATCCATCGTCATTAGGTGGCCCTGAACGTTACAATTCACTATCAGTTTTTCGTCCGATTCGAAAATCTTTGACTCACAGCAGAACGGCCATAAGGTGCCCGAGGCAGCAATAGACGCATGGAGACAAGTCTTCTGGAGGACGATGTATTGAATCGGGACGCAATTTGAGTGATCCATCGTCATTAGGTGGCCCTGAACGTTACAATTCACTATCAGTTTTTCGTCCCATTCGATAATCTAGGCTCACAGCAGAACGGCCATAAGGTGCCCGAGGCAGCAATAGACCCATGGTGACAAGTCTGCTGGAGGACGATGTATTGAATCGGGACGCAATTTGAGTGATCCATCGTCATTAGGAGGCCCTGAAGGTTACAATTCACTATCAGTTTTTTGTCCCATTCGATAATCTAGACTCACAGCAGAACGGCCATAAGGTGCCCGAGGCAGCAATAGACCCATGGAGACAGTCTGCTGGAGGACAATGTATTGAATCGGGACGCAATTTGAGTGATCCATCGTCACTAGGTGGCCATGAAAGTTACAATTCACTATCAGTTTTTCGTCCGATTCGAAAATCTTTGACTCACAGCAGAACGGCCATAAGGTGCCCGAGGCAGTAATAGACCCATGGAGTCAAGTCGGCTAGTGTACGATGTACTGAATCGGGACGCAATTTGTGTGGTCCATCGTCATTAGGTGGCCCTGAACGTTACAATTCACTATCAGTTTTTCGTCCCATTCGATAATCTAGACTCACAGCAGAACGGCCATAAGGTGCCCGAGGCAGCAATAGACCCATGGAGTCAAGTCGGCTGGAGAACGATGAATTGAATCGGGACGCAATTTGCGTGGTCCATCGTCATTAGGTGGCCCTGAATGTCACAATTCACTATCAGTTTTTCGTCCGATTCTAAAATCTTTGACTCACAGCAGAACGGCCATTAGGTGCCCGAGGCAGCAATCGACCCATGGAGACAGGTCTGCTGGAGGACGATGCATTGAATCGGGACGCAATTTGAGTGATCCATCGTCATTAGGAGGCCCTGAACGTTACAATTCACTATCAGTTTATCGTCCCATTCGATAATCTAGACTCACAGCAGAACGGCCATAAGGTGCCCGAGGCAGTAATAGACCCATGGAGTCAAGTCGGCTGGAGGACGATGTATTGAATCGGGACGCAATTTGAGTGATCCATCGTCATTAGGAGGCCCTGAACGTTACAATTCACTATCAGTTTTTCGTCCCATTCGATAATCTAGACTCACAGCAGAACGGCCATAAGGTGCCCGAGGCAGCAATAGACCCATGGAGTCAAGTCGGCTGGAGGACGATGTATTGAATCGGGACGCAATTTGAGTGATCCATCGTCATTAGGTGGCACTGAACGTTACAATTCACTATCAGTTTTTCGTCCCATTCGATAATCTAGACTCACAGCAGAACGGCCATAAGGTGCCTGAGGCAGCAATAGACCCATGGAGTCAAGTCGGCTGGAGTACGATGTATTGAATCGGGACGCAATTTGAGTGATCCATCGTCATTAGGTGGCCCTGAACGTTACAATTCACTATCAGTTTTTCGTCCGATTCGAAAATCTTTGACTCACAGCAGAACGGCCATAAGGTGCCCGAGGCAGCAATAGACGCATGGAGACAAGTCTGCTGGAGGACGATGTATTGAATCGGGACGCAATTTGAGTGTTCCATCGTCATTAGGAGGCCCTGAACGTTACAATTCACTATCAGTTTTTCGTCCGATTCGAAAATCTTTGAGTCACAGCAGGCCTGCCATAAGGTGCCCGAGGCAGCAATAGACCCATGGAGACAAGTCTGCTGGAGGACGATGTATTGAATCGGGACGCAATTTGAGTGATCCATCGTCATTAGGTGGCCCTGAACGTTACAATTCACTATCAGTTTTTCATCCCTTTCTATCATCTAGACTCACAGCAGAACGGCCATAAGGTGCCCGAGGCAGCAATAGACCCATGGAGTCAAGTCGGCTGGAGGACGATGTATTGAATCGGGACGCAATTTGAGTGATCCATCGTCATTAGGTGGCCCTGAACGTTACAATTCACTATCAGTTTTTCGTCCCATTCGATAATCTAGACTCACAGCAGAACGGCCATAAGGTGCCCGAGGCAGCTACAGACCCATGGAGACAAGTCGGCTGGAGGACGATGTATTGAATCGGGACGCAATTTGAGTGTTCCATCGTCATTAGGAGGCCCTGAACGTTACAAATCACTATCAGTTTTTCGTCCGATTCGAAAATCTTTGACTCACAGCAGAACGGCCATAAGGTGCCCGAGGCAGCAATCGACCCATGGAGACAAGTCTGCTGGAGGACGATGTATTGAATCGGGACGCAATTTGAGTGATCCATCGTCATTAGGAGGCCCTGAACGTTACAATTCACTATCAGTTTTTCGTCCCATTCGATAATCTAGACTCACAGCAGAACGGCCATAAGGTGCCCGAGGCAGCAATAGACCCATGGAGTCAAGTCGGCTGGAGGACGATGTATTGAATCGGGACGCAATTTGCGTGGTCCATCGTCATTAGGTGGCCCTGAATGTTACAATTCACTATCAGTTTTTCGTCCGATTCTAAAATCTTTGACTCACAGCAGAACGGCCATTAGGTGCCCGAGGCAGCAATCGACCCATGGAGACAAGTCTGCTGGAGGACGATGTATTGAATCGGGACGCAATTTGAGTGATCCATCGTCATTAGGAGGCCCTGAACGTTACAATTCACTATCAGTTTTTCGTCCCATTCGATAATCTAGACTCACAGCAGAACGGCGAATAAGGTGCCCGAGGCAGTAATAGACCCATGGAGTCAAGTCAGCTGGAGGACGATGTATTGAATCGGGACGCAATTTGAGTGATCCATCGTCATTAGGAGGCCCTGAACGTTACAATTCACTATCAGTTTTTCGTCCCATTCGATAATCTAGACTCACAGCAGAACGGCCATAAGGTGCCCGAGGCAGCAATAGACCCATGGAGTCAAGTCGGCTGGAGGACGATGTATTGAATCGGGACGCAATTTGAGTGATCCATCGTCATTAGGTGGCCCTGAACGTTACAATTCACTATCAGTTTTTCGTCCCATTCGATAATCTAGACTCACAGCAGAACGGCCATAAGGTGCCCGAGGCAGCAATAGACCCATGGAGTCAAGTCGGCTGGAGTACGATGTATTGAATCGGGACGCAATTTGAGTGATCCATCGTCATTAGGTGGCCCTGAACGTTACAATTCACTATCAGTTTTTCGTCCGATTCGAAAATCTTTGACTCACAGCAGAACGGCCATAAGGTGCCCGAGGCAGCAATAGACGCATGGAGACAAGTCTTCTGGAGGACGATGTATTGAATCGGGACGCAATTTGAGTGTTCCATCGTCATTAGGAGGCCCTGAACGTTACAATTCACTATCAGTTTTTCGTCCGATTCGAAAATCTTTGAGTCACAGCAGGCCTGCCATAAGGTGCCTGAGGCAGCAATAGACCCTTGGAGACAAGTCTGCTGGAGGACGATGTATTGAATCGGGACGAGATTTGAGTGATCCATCGTCATTAGGTGGCCCTGAACGTTACAATTCACTATCAGTTTTTCGTCCCATTCGATAATCTAGACTCACAGCAGAACGGCCATAAGGTGCCCGAATCAGCAATAGACCCATGGTGACAAGTATGCTGGAGGACGATGTATTGAATCGGGACGCAATTTGAGTGATCCATCGTCATTAGGAGGCCCTGAAGGTTACAATTCACTATCAGTTTTTCATCCCATTCGATAATCTAGACTCACAGCAGAACGGCCATAAGGTGCCCGAGGCAGCAATAGACCCATGGAGTCAAGTCGGCTGGAGGACGATGTATTGAATCGGGACGCAATTTGAGTGATCCATCGTCATTAGGTGGCCCTGAACGTTACAATTCACTATCAGTTTTTCGTCCCATTCGATAATCTAGACTCACAGCAGAACGGCCATAAGGTGCCCGAGGCAGCAATAGACCCATGGAAACAAGTCGGCTGGGGACGATGTATTGAATCGGGACGCAATTTGAGTGATCCATCGTCATTAGGTGGCCCTGAACGTTTTAATTCACTATCAGTTTTTCGTCCCATTCGATAATCTAGATTCACAGCAGAACGGCCATAAGGTGCCCGGGCTAGCAATAGACCCATGGAGTCAACTCGGCTGGAGAACGATGAATTGAATCGGGACGCAATTTGCGTGGTCCATCGTCATTAGGTGGCCCTGAATGTTACAATTCACTATCAGTTTTTCGTCCGATTCTAAAATCTTTGACTCACAGCAGAACGGCCATTAGGTGCCCGAGGCAGCAATCGACCCATGGAGACAAGTCTGCTGGAGGACGATGTATTGAATCGGGACGCAATTTGAGTGATCCATCGTCATTAGGAGGCCCTGAACGTTACAATTCACTATCAGTTTTTCGTTCCATTCGATAATCTAGACTCACAGCAGAACGGCCATAAGGTGCCCGAGGCAGTAATAGACCCATGGAGTCAAGTCGGCTGGAGGACGATGTATTGAATCGGGACGCAATTTGAGTGATCCATCGTCATTAGGAGGCCCTGAACGTTACAATTCACTATCAGTTTTTCGTCCCATTCGATAATCAAGACTCACAGCAGAACGGCCATAAGGTGCCCGAGGCAGCAATAGACCCATGGAGTCAAGTCGGCTGGAGGACGATGTATTGAATCGGGACGCAATTTGAGTGATCCATCGACATTAGGTGGCACTGAAAGTTACAATTCACTATCAGTTTTTCGTCCCATTCGATAATCTAGACTCACAGCAGAACGGCCATAAGGTGCCTGAGGCAGCAATAGACCCATGGAGTCAAGTCGGCTGGAGTACGATTTATTGAATCGGGACGCAATTTGAGTGATCCATCGTCATTAGGTGGCCTTGAACGTTACAATTCACTATCAGTTTTTCGTCCGATTCGAAAATCTTTGACTCACAGCAGAACGGCCATAAGGTGCCCGAGGCAGCAATAGACGCATGGAGACAAGTCTGCTGGAAGACGATGTATTGAATCGGGACGCAATTTGAGTGATCCATCGTCATTAGGTGGCCCTGAACATTACAATTCACTATCAGTTTTTCATCCCTTTCTATCATCTAGACTCACAGCAGAACGGCCATAAGGTGCCCGAGGCAGCAATAGTCCCATGGAGTCAAGTCGGCTAGTGGACGATGTACTGAATCGGGACGCAATTTGTGTGGTCCATCGTCATTAGGTGGCCCTGAACGTTACAATTCACTATCAGTTTTTCGTCCCATTCGATAATCTAGACTCACAGCAGAACGGCCATAAGGTGCCCGAGGCAGCAATAGACCCATGGAGTCAAGTCGGCTGGAGGACGATGTATTGAATCGGGACGCAATTTGAGTGATCCATCGTCATTAGGTGGCCCTGAACGTTACAATTCACTATCAGTTTTTCGTCCCATTCGATAATCTAGACTCACAGCAGAACGGCCATAAGGTGCCCGAGGCAGCAATAGACCCATGGTGACAAGTCTGCTGGAGGACGATGTATTGAATCGGGACGCAATTTGAGTGATCCATCGTCATTAGGAGGCCCTGAACGTTACAATTCACTATCAGTTTTTCGTCCCATTCGATAATCTAGACTCACAGCAGAACGGCCATAAGGTGCCCGAGGCAGCAATAGACCCATGGAGTCAAGTCGGCTGGAGGACGATGTATTGAATCGGGACGCAATTTGAGTGATCCATCGTCATTAGGAGGCCCTGAACGTTACAATTCACTATCAGTTTTTCGTCCCATTCGATAATCTAGACTCACAGCAGAACGGCCATAAGGTGCCCGAGGCAGCAATAGACCCATGGAGTCAAGTCGGCTGGAGGACGATGTATTGAATCGGGACGCAATTTGAGTGATCCATCGTCATTAGGTGGCCCTGAACGTTACAATTCACTATCAGTTTTTCGTCCCATTCGATAATCTAGACTCACAGCAGAACGGCCATAAGGTGCCCGAGGCAGCAATAGCCCCATGGTGACAAGTCTGCTGGAGGACGATGTATTGAATCGGGACGCAATTTGAGTGATCCATCGTCATTAGGAGGCCCTGAAGGTTACAATTCACTATCAGTTTTTTGTCCCATTCGATAATCTAGACTCACAGCAGAACGGCCATAAGGTGCCCGAGGCAGCAATAGACCCATGGAGTCAAGTCGGCTGGAGGACGATGTATTGAATCGGGACGCAATTTGAGTGATCCATCGTCATTAGGTGGCCCTGAACGTTACAATTCACTATCAGTTTTTCGTCCCATTCGATAATCTAGACTCACAGCAGAACGGCCATAAGGTGCCCGAGGCAGCAACAGACCCATTGAGACAAGTCGGCTGGAGGACGATGTATTGAATCGGGACGCAATTTGAGTGTTCCATCGTCATTAGGAGGCCCTGAACGTTACAATTCACTATCAGTTTTTCGTCCGATTCGAAAATCTTTGAGTCACAGCTGAACGGCCATAAGGTGCCCGAGGCAGCAATAGACCCATGGAGACAGTCTGCTGGAGGACAATGTATTGAATCGGGACGCAATTTGAGTGATCCATCGTCACTAGGTGGCCCTGAAAGTTACAATTCACTATCAGTTTTTCGTCCGATTCGAAAATCTTTGACTCACAGCAGAGCGGCCATAAGGTGCCCGAGGCAGCAATAGACCCATGGAGTCAACTCGGCTGGAGGACGATGAATTGAATCGGGACGCAATTTGCGTGGTCCATCGTCATTAGGTGGCCCTGAATGTTACAATTCACTATCAGTTTTTCGTCCGATTCTAAAATCTTTGACTCACAGCAGAACGGCCATTAGGTGCCCGAGGCAGCAATCGACCCATGGAGACAAGTCGGCTGGAGGACGATGTATTGAATCGGGACGCACTTTGAGTGATCCATCGTCATTAGGAGGCCCTGAACGTTACAATTCACTATCAGTTTTTCGTCCCATTCGATAATCTAGACTCACAGCAGAACGGCCATAAGGTGCCCGAGGCAGCAATAGACCCATGAAGTCAAGTCGGCTGGAGGACGATGTATTGAATCGGGACGCAATTTGAGTGATCCATCGTCATTAGGTGGCCTGAACGTTACAATTCACTATCAGTTTTTCGTCCCATTCGATAATCTAGACTCACAGCAGAACGGCCATAAGGTGCCCGAGGCAGCAACAGACCCATGGAGACAAGTCGGCTGGAGGACGATGTATTGAATCGGGACGCAATTTGAGTGTTCCATCGTCATTAGGAGGCCCTGAACGTTACAAATCACTATCAGTTTTTCGTCCGATTCGAAAATCTTTGACTCACAGCAGAACGGCCATAAGGTGCCCGAGGCAGCAATCGACCCATGGAGACAAGTCTGCTGGAGGACGATGTATTGAATCGGGACGCAATTTGAGTGATCCATCGTCATTAGGAGACCCTGAACGTTACAATTCACTATCAGTTTTTCGTCCCATTCGATAAACTAGACTCACAGCAGAACGGCCATAAGGTGCCCGAGGCAGCAATAGACCCATGGGGTCAAGTCGGCTGGAGGACGATGTATTGAATCGGGACGCAATTTGCGTGGTCCATCGTCATTAGGTGGCCTTGAATGTTACAATTCACTATCAGTTTTTCGTCCGATTCTAAAATCTTTGACTCACAGCAGAACGGCCATTAGGTGCCCGAGGCAGCAATCGACCCATGGAGACAAGTCTGCTGGAGGACGATGTATTGAATCGGGACGCAATTTGAGTGATCCATCGTCATTAGGAGGCCCTGAACGTTACAATTCACTATCAGTTTTTCGTCCCATTCGATAATCTAGACTCACAGCAGAACGGCCATAAGGTGCCCGAGGCTGCAATAGACCCATGGAGTCAAGTCGGCTGGAGGACGATGTATTGAATCGGGACGCAATTTGAGTGATCCATCGTCATTAGGTGGCCCTGAACGTTACAATTCACTATCAGTTTTTCGTCCCATTCGATAATCTAGACTCACAGCAGAACGGCCATAAGGTGCCCGAGGCAGCAATAGACCCATGGAGTCAAGTCGGCTGGAGTACGATGTATTGAATCGGGACGCAATTTGAGTGATCCATCGTCATTAGGTGGCCCTGAACGTTACAATTCACTATCAGTTTTTCGTCCGATTCGAAAATCTTTGACTCACAGCAGAAAGGCCATAAGGTGCCCGAGGCAGCAATAGACGCATGGAGACAAGTCTGCTGGAGGACGATGTATTGAATCGGGACGCAATTTGAGTGTTCCATCGTCATTAGGAGGCCCTGAACGTTACAATTCACTATCAGTTTTTCGTCCGATTCGAAAATCTTTGAGTCACAGCAGGCCTGCCATAAGGTGCCCGAGGCAGCAACAGACCCATGGAGACAAGTCTGCTGGAGGACGATGTATTGAATCGGGACGAGATTTGAGTGATCCATCGTCATTAGGTGGCCCTGAACGTTACAATTCACTATCAGTTTTTCGTCCCATTCGATAATCTAGACTCACAGCAGAACGGCCATAAGGTGCCCGAGGCAGCAATAGACCCATGGTGACAAGTCTGCTGGAGGACGATGTATTGAATCGGGACGCAATTTGAGTGATCCATCGTCATTAGGAGGCCCTGAAGGTTACAATTCACTATCAGTTTTTCATCCCATTCGATAATCTAGACTCACAGCAGAACGGCCATAAGGTGCCCGAGGCAGCAATAGACCCATGGAGTCAAGTCGGCTGGAGGACGATGTATTGAATCGGGACGCAATTTGAGTGATCCATCGTCATTAGGTGGCCCTGAACGTTACAATTCACTATCAGTTTTTCGTCCCATTCGATAATCTAGACTCACAGCAGAACGGCCATAAGGTGCCCGAGGCAGCAATAGACCCATGGAAACAAGTCGGCTGGGGACGATGTATTGAATCGGGACGCAATTTGAGTGATCCATCGTCATTAGGTGGCCCTGAACGTTTTAATTCACTATCAGTTTTTCGTCCCATTCGATCATCTAGATTCACAGCAGAACGGCCATAAGGTGCCCGGGCCAGCAATAGACCCATGGAGTCAACTCGGCTGGAGAACGATGAATTGAATCGGGACGCCATTTGCGTGGTCCATCGTCATTAGGTGGCCCTGAATGTCACAATTCACTATCAGTTTTTCGTCCGATTCTAAAATCTTTTGACTCACAGCAGAACGGCCATTAGGTGCCCGAGGCAGCAATCGACCCATGGAGACAAGTCTGCTGGAGGACGATGTATTGAATCGGGACGCAATTTGAGTGATCCATCGTCATTAGGAGGCCCTGAACGTTACAATTCACTATCAGTTTATCGTCCCATTCGATAATCTAGACTCACAGCAGAACGGCCATAAGGTGCCCGAGGCAGTAATAGACCCATGGAGTCAAGTCGGCTGGAGGACGATGTATTGAATCGGGACGCAATTTGAGTGTTCCATCGTCATTAGGAGGCCCTGAACGTTACAATTCACTATCAGTTTTTCGTCCGATTCGAAAATCTTTGAGTCACAGCAGGCCTGCCATAAGGTGCCCGAGGCAGCAATAGACCCATGGAGACAAGTCTGCTGGAGGACGATGTATTGAATCGGGACGCAATTTGAGTGTTCCATCGTCATTAGGAGGCCCTGAACGTTACAATTCACTATCAGTTTTTCGTCCGATTCGAAAATCTTTGAGTCACAGCAGGCCTGCCATAAGGTGCCCGAGGCAGCAATAGACCCATGGAGACAAGTCTGCTGGAGGACGATGTATTGAATCGGGACGCAATTTGAGTGTTCCATCGTCATTAGGAGGCCCTGAACGTTACAATTCACTATCAGTTTTTCGTCCGATTCGAAAATCTTTGAGTCACAGCAGGCCTGCCATAAGGTGCCCGAGGCAGCAATAGACCCATGGAGACAAGTCTGCTGGAGGACGATGTATTGAATCGGGACGCAATTTGAGTGATCCATCGTCATTAGGTGGCCCTGAACGTTACAATTCACTATCAGTTTTTCATCCCTTTCTATCATCTAGACTCACAGCAGAACGGCCATAAGGTGCCCGAGGCAGCAATAGACCCATGGAGTCAAGTCGGCTGGAGGACGATGTATTGAATCGGGACGCAATTTGGGTGATCCATCGTCATTAGGTGGCCCTGAACGTTACAATTCACTATCAGTTTTTCGTCCCATTCGATAATCTAGACTCACAGCAGAACGGCCATAAGGTGCCCGAGGCAGCAACAGACCCATGGAGACAAGTCGGCTGGAGGACGATGTATTGAATCGGGACGCAATTTGAGTGATCCATCGTCATTAGGAGGCCCTGAACGTTACAAATCACTATCAGTTTTTCATCCCTTTCTATCATCTAGACTCACAGCAGAACGGCCATAAGGTGCCCGAGGCAGCAATAGACCCATGGAGTCAAGTCGGCTGGAGGACGATGTATTGAATCGGGACGCAATTTGAGTGATCCATCGTCATTAGGTGGCCCTGAACGTTACAATTCACTATCAGTTTTTCGTCCCATTCGATAATCTAGACTCACAGCAGAACGGCCATAAGGTGCCCGAGGCAGCAATAGACCCATGGAGTCAAGTCGGCTGGAGTACGATGTATTGAATCGGGACGCAATTTGAGTGATCCATCGTCATTAGGTGGCCCTGAACGTTACAATTCACTATCAGTTTTTCGTCCGATTCGAAAATCTTTGACTCACAGCAGAAAGGCCATAAGGTGCCCGAGGCAGCAATAGACGCATGGAGACAAGTCTGCTGGAGGACGATGTATTGAATCGGGACGCAATTTGAGTGTTCCATCGTCATTAGGAGGCCCTGAACGTTACAATTCACTATCAGTTTTTCGTCCGATTCGAAAATCTTTGAGTCACAGCAGGCCTGCCATAAGGTGCCCGAGGCAGCAATAGACCCATGGAGACAAGTCTGCTGGAGGACGATGTATTGAATCGGGACGAGATTTGAGTGATCCATCGTCATTAGGTGGCCCTGAACGTTACAATTCACTATCAGTTTTTCGTCCCATTCGATAATCTAGACTCACAGCAGAACGGCCATAAGGTGCCCGAGGCAGCAATAGACCCATGGTGACAAGTCTGCTGGAGGACGATGTATTGAATCGGGACGCAATTTGAGTGATCCATCGTCATTAGGAGGCCCTGAAGGTTACAATTCACTATCAGTTTTTCATCCCATTCGATAATCTAGACTCACAGCAGAACGGCCATAAGGTGCCCGAGGCAGCAATAGACCCATGGAGTCAAGTCGGCTGGAGGACGATGTATTGAATCGGGACGCAATTTGAGTGATCCATCGTCATTAGGTGGCACTGAACGTTACAATTCACTATCAGTTTTTCGTCCCATTCGATAATCTAGACTCACAGCAGAACGGCCATAAGGTGCCCGAGGCAGCAATAGACCCATGGAAACAAGTCGGCTGGGGACGATGTATTGAATCGGGACGCAATTTGAGTGATCCATCGTCATTAGGTGGCCCTGAACGTTTTAATTCACTATCAGTTTTTCGTCCCATTCGATAATCTAGATTCACAGCAGAACGGCCATAAGGTGCCCGGGCCAGCAATAGCCCCTTGGAGTCAACTCGGCTGGAGAACGATGAATTGAATCGGGACTCAATTTGCGTGGTCCATCGTCATTAGGTGGCCCTGAATGTCACAATTCACTATCAGTTTTACGTCCGATTCTAAAATCTTTGACTCACAGCAGAACGGCCATTAGGTGCCCGAGGCAGCAATCGACCCATGGAGACAAGTCTGCTGGAGGACGATGTATTGAATCGGGACGCAATATGAGTGATCCATCGTCATTAGGAGGCCCTGAACGTTACAATTCACTATCAGTTTATCGTCCCATTCGATAATCTAGACTCACAGCAGAACGGCCATAAGGTGCCCGAGGCAGTAATAGACCCATGGAGTCAAGTCGGCTGGAGGACGATGTATTGAATCGGGACGCAATTTGAGTGTTCCATCGTCATTAGGAGGCCCTGAACGTTACAATTCACTATCAGTTTTTCGTCCGATTCGAAAATCTTTGAGTCACAGCAGGCCTGCCATAAGGTGCCCGAGGCAGCAATAGACCCATGGAGACAAGTCTGCTGGAGGACGATGTATTGAATCGGGACGCAATTTGAGTGTTCCATCGTCATTAGGAGGCCCTGAACGTTACAATTCACTATCAGTTTTTCGTCCGATTCGAAAATCTTTGAGTCACAGCAGGCCTGCCATAAGGTGCCCGAGGCAGCAATAGACCCATGGAGACAAGTCTGCTGGAGGACGATGTATTGAATCGGGACGCAATTTGAGTGTTCCATCGTCATTAGGAGGCCCTGAACGTTACAATTCACTATCAGTTTTTCGTCCGATTCGAAAATCTTTGAGTCACAGCAGGCCTGCCATAAGGTGCCCGAGGCAGCAATGGACCCATGGAGACAAGTCTGCTGGAGGACGATGTATTGAATCGGGACGCAATTTGAGTGATCCATCGTCATTAGGTGGCCCTGAACGTTACAATTCACTATCAGTTTTTCATCCCTTTCTATCATCTAGACTCACAGCAGAACGGCCATAAGGTGCCCGAGGCAGCAATAGACCCATGGAGTCAAGTCGGCTGGAGGACGATGTATTGAATCGGGACGCAATTTGCGTGGTCCATCGTCATTAGGAGGCCCTGAACGTTACAATTCACTATCAGTTTTTCGTCCCATTCGATAATCTAGATTCACAGCAGAACGGCCATAAGGTGCCCGGGCCAGCAATAGACCCATGGAGTCAACTCGGCTGGAGAACGATGAATTGAATCGGGACGCAATTTGCGTGGTCCATCGTCATTAGGTGGCCCTGAATGTCACAATTCACTATCAGTTTTTCGTCCGATTCGAAAATCTTTGACTCACAGCAGAACGGCCATAAGGTGCCCGAGGCAGCAATAGACGCATGGAGACAAGTCTGCTGGAGGACGATGTATTGAATCGGGACGCAATTTGAGTGTTCCATCGTCATTAGGAGGCCCTGAACGTTACAATTCACTATCAGTTTTTCGTCCGATTCGAAAATCTTTGAGTCACAGCAGGCCTGCCATAAGGTGCCCGAGGCAGCAATAGACCCATGGAGACAAGTCTGCTGGAGGACGATGTATTGAATCGGGACGCAATTTGAGTGATCCATCGTCATTAGGTGGCCCTGAACGTTACAATTCACTATCAGTTTTTCATCCCTTTCTATCATCTAGACTCACAGCAGAACGGCCATAAGGTGCCCGAGGCAGCAATAGACCCATGGAGTCAAGTCGGCTGGAGGACGATGTATTGAATCGGGACGCAATTTGGGTGATCCATCGTCATTAGGTGGCCCTGAACGTTACAATTCACTATCAGTTTTTCGTCCCATTCGATAATCTAGACTCACAGCAGAACGGCCATAAGGTGCCCGAGGCAGCAACAGACCCATGGAGACAAGTCGGCTGGAGGACGATGTATTGAATCGGGACGCAATTTGAGTGATCCATCGTCATTAGGAGGCCCTGAACGTTACAATTCACTATCAGTTTTTCGTCCCATTCGATAATCTAGACTCACAGCAGAACGGCCATAAGGTGCCCGAGGCAGCAATAGACCCATGGAGTCAAGTCGGCTGGAGGACGATGTATTGAATCGGGACGCAATTTGCGTGGTCCATCGTCATTAGGTGGCCCTGAATGTTACAATTCACTATCAGTTTTTCGTCCGATTCTAAAATCTTTGACTCACAGCAGAACGGCCATTAGGTGCCCGAGGCAGCAATCGACCCATGGAGACAAGTCTGCTGGAGGACGATGTATTGAATCGGGACGCAATTTGAGTGATCCATCGTCATTAGGAGGCCCTGAACGTTACAATTCACTATCAGTTTTTCGTCCCATTCGATAATCTAGACTCACAGCAGAACGGCGAATAAGGTGCCCGAGGCAGTAATAGACCCATGGAGTCAAGTCGGCTGGAGGACGATGTATTGAATCGGGACGCAATTTGAGTGATCCATCGTCATTAGGAGGCCCTGAACGTTACAATTCACTATCAGTTTTTCGTCCCATTCGATAATCTAGACTCACAGCAGAACGGCCATAAGGTGCCCGAGGCAGCAATAGACCCATGGAGTCAAGTCGGCTGGAGGACGATGTATTGAATCGGGACGCAATTTGAGTGATCCATCGTCATTAGGTGGCCCTGAACGTTACAATTCACTATCAGTTTTTCGTCCCATTCGATAATCTAGACTCACAGCAGAACGGCCATAAGGTGCCCGAGGCAGCAATAGACCCATGGAGTCAAGTCGGCTGGAGTACGATGTATTGAATCGGGACGCAATTTGAGTGATCCATCGTCATTAGGTGGCCCTGAACGTTACAATTCACTATCAGTTTTTCGTCCGATTCGAAAATCTTTGACTCACAGCAGAACGGCCATAAGGTGCCCGAGGCAGCAATAGACGCATGGAGACAAGTCTTCTGGAGGACGATGTATTGAATCGGGACGCAATTTGAGTGTTCCATCGTCATTAGGAGGCCCTGAACGTTACAATTCACTATCAGTTTTTCGTCCGATTCGAAAATCTTTGAGTCACAGCAGGCCTGCCATAAGGTGCCTGAGGCAGCAATAGACCCATGGAGACAAGTCTGCTGGAGGACGATGTATTGAATCGGGACGAGATTTGAGTGATCCATCGTCATTAGGTGGCCCTGAACGTTACAATTCACTATCAGTTTTTCGTCCCATTCGATAATCTAGACTCACAGCAGAACGGCCATAAGGTGCCCGAGGCAGCAATAGACCCATGGTGACAAGTCTGCTGGAGGACGATGTATTGAATCGGGACGAAATTTGAGTGATCCATCGTCATTAGGAGGCCCTGAAGGTTACAATTCACTATCAGTTTTTCATCCCATTCGATAATCTAGACTCACAGCAGAACGGCCATAAGGTGCCCGAGGCAGCAATAGACCCATGGAGTCAAGTCGGCTGGAGGACGATGTATTGAATCGGGACGCAATTTGAGTGATCCATCGTCATTAGGTGGCCCTGAACGTTACAATTCACTATCAGTTTTTCGTCCCATTCGATAATCTAGACTCACAGCAGAACGGCCATAAGGTGCCCGAGGCAGCAATAGACCCATGGAAACAAGTCGGCTGGGGACGATGTATTGAATCGAGACGCAATTTGAGTGATCCATCGTCATTAGGTGGCCCTGAACGTTTTAATTCACTATCAGTTTTTCGTCCCATTCGATAATCTAGATTCACAGCAGAACGGCCATAAGGTGCCCGGGCCAGCAATAGACCCATGGAGTCAACTCGGCTGGAGAACGATGAATTGAATCGGGACGCAATTTGCGTGGTCCATCGTCATTAGGTGGCCCTGAATGTTACAATTCACTATCAGTTTTTCGTCCGATTCTAAAATCTTTGACTCACAGCAGAACGGCCATTAGGTGCCCGAGGCAGCAATCGACCCATGGAGACAAGTCTGCTGGAGGACGATGTATTGAATCGGGACGCAATTTGAGTGATCCATCGTCATTAGGAGGCCCTGAACGTTACAATTCACTATCAGTTTTTCGTCCCATTCGATAATCTAGACTCACAGCAGAACGGCCATAAGGTGCCCGAGGCAGTAATAGACCCATGGAGTCAAGTCGGCTGGAGGACGATGTATTGAATCGGGACGCAATTTGAGTGATCCATCGTCATTAGGAGGCCCTGAACGTTACAATTCACTATCAGTTTTTCGTCCCATTCGATAATCTAGACTCACAGCAGAACGGCCATAAGGTGCCCGAGGCAGCAATAGACCCATGGAGTCAAGTCGGCTGAAGGACGATGTATTGAATCGGGACGCAATTTGAGTGATCCATCGACATTAGGTGGCACTGAAAGTTACAATTCACTATCAGTTTTTCGTCCCATTCGATAATCTAGACTCACAGCAGAACGGCCATAAGGTGCCTGAGGCAGCAATAGACCCATGGAGTCAAGTCGGCTGGAGTACGATGTATTGAATCGGGACGCAATTTGAGTGATCCATCGTCATTAGGTGGCCTTGAACGTTACAATTCACTATCAGTTTTTCGTCCGATTCGAAAATCTTTGACTCACAGCAGAACGGCCATAAGGTGCCCGAGGCAGCAATAGACGCATGGAGACAAGTCTGCTGGAGGACGATGTATTGAATCGGGACGCAATTTGAGTGTTCCATCGTCATTAGGAGGCCCTGAACGTTACAATTCACTATCAGTTTTTCATCCCTTTCTATCATCTAGACTCACAGCAGAACGGCCATAAGGTGCCCGAGGCAGCAATAGTCCCATGGAGTCAAGTCGGCTAGTGGACGATGTACTGAATCGGGACGCAATTTGTGTGGTCCATCGTCATTAGGTGGCCCTGAACGTTACAATTCACTATCAGTTTTTCGTCCCATTCGATAATCTAGACTCACAGCAGAACGGCCATAAGGTGCCCGAGGTTGCAATAGACCCATGGAGTCAAGTCGGCTGGAGGACGATGTATTGAATCGGGACGCAATTTGAGTGATCCATCGTCATTAGGTGGCCCTGAACGTTACAATTCACTATCAGTTTTTCGTCCCATTCGATAATCTAGACTCACAGCAGAACGGCCATAAGGTGCCCGAGGCAGCAATAGACCCATGGTGACAAGTCTGCTGGAGGACGATGTATTGAATCGGGACGCAATTTGAGTGATCCATCGTCATTAGGAGGCCCTGAACGTTACAATTCACTATCAGTTTTTCGTCCCATTCGATAATCTAGACTCACAGCAGAACGGCCATAAGGTGCCCGAGGCAGCAATAGACCCATGGAGTCAAGTCGGCTGGAGGACGATGTATTGAATCGGGACGCAATTTGAGTGATCCATCGTCATTAGGAGGCCCTGAACGTTACAATTCACTATCAGTTATTCGTCCCATTCGATAATCTAGACTCACAGCAGAACGGCCATAAGGTGCCCGAGGCAGCAATAGACCCATGGAGTCAAGTCGGCTGGAGGACGATGTATTGAATCGGGACGCAATTTGAGTGATCCATCGTCATTAGGTGGCCCTGAACGTTACAATTCACTATCAGTTTTTCGTCCCATTCGATAATCTAGACTCACAGCAGAACGGCCATAAGGTGCCCGAGGCAGCAATAGACCCATGGTGACAAGTCTGCTGGAGGACGATGTATTGAATCGGGACGCAATTTGAGTGATCCATCGTCATTAGGAGGCCCTGAAGGTTACAATTCACTATCAGTTTTTTGTCCCATTCGATAATCTAGACTCACAGCAGAACGGCCATAAGGTGCCCGAGGCAGCAATAGACCCATGGAGTCAAGTCGGCTGGAGGACGATGTATTGAATCGGGACGCAATTTGAGTGATCCATCGTCATTAGGTGGCCCTGAACGTTACAATTCACTATCAGTTTTTCGTCCCATTCGATAATCTAGACTCACAGCAGAACGGCCATAAGGTGCCCGAGGCAGCAACAGACCCATTGAGACAAGTCGGCTGGAGGACGATGTATTGAATCGGGACGCAATTTGAGTGTTCCATCGTCATTAGGAGGCCCTGAACGTTACAATTCACTATCAGTTTTTCGTCCGATTCGAAAATCTTTGAGTCACAGCTGAACGGCCATAAGGTGCCCGAGGCTGCAATAGACCCATGGAGACAGTCTGCTGGAGGACAATGTATTGAATCGGGACGCAATTTGAGTGTTCCATCGTCATTAGGAGGCCCTGAACGTTACAATTCACTATCAGTTTTTCGTCCGATTCGAAAATCTTTGAGTCACAGCTGAACGGCCATAAGGTGCCCGAGGCAGCAATAGACCCATGGAGACAGTCTGCTGGAGGACAATGTATTGAATCGGGACGCAATTTGAGTGATCCATCGTCACTAGGTGGCCCTGAAAGTTACAATTCACTATCAGTTTTTCGTCCGATTCGAAAATCTTTGACTCACAGCAGAGCGGCCATAAGGTGCCCGAGGCAGCAATAGACCCATGGAGTCAACTCGGCTGGAGGACGATGAATTGAATCGGGACGCAATTTGCGTGGTCCATCGTCATTAGGTGGCCCTGAATGTTACAATTCACTATCAGTTTTTCGTCCGATTCTAAAATCTTTGACTCACAGCAGAACGGCCATTAGGTGCCCGAGGCAGCAATCGACCCATGGAGACAAGTCGGCTGGAGGACGATGTATTGAATCGGGACGCACTTTGAGTGATCCATCGTCATTAGGAGGCCCTGAACGTTACAATTCACTATCAGTTTTTCGTCCCATTCGATAATCTAGACTCACAGCAGAACGGCCATAAGGTGCCCGAGGCAGCAATAGACCCATGAAGTCAAGTCGGCTGGAGGACGATGTATTGAATCGGGACGCAATTTGAGTGATCCATCGTCATTAGGTGGCCCTGAACGTTACAATTCACTATCAGTTTTTCGTCCCATTCGATAATCTAGACTCACAGCAGAACGGCCATAAGGTGCCCGAGGCAGCAACAGACCCATGGAGACAAGTCGGCTGGAGGACGATGTATTGAATCGGGACGCAATTTGAGTGTTCCATCGTCATTAGGTGGCCCTGAACGTTACAATTCACTATCAGTTTTTCGTCCCATTCGATAATCTAGACTCACAGCAGAACGGCCATAAGGTGCCCGAGGCAGCAATAGACCCATGGATTCAAGTCGGCTGGAGTACGATGTATTGAATCGGGACGCAATTTGAGTGATCCATCGTCATTAGGTGGCCCTGAACGTTACAATTCACTATCAGTTTTTCGTCCGATTCGAAAATCTTTGACTCACAGCAGAAAGGCCATAAGGTGCCCGAGGCAGCAATAGACGCATGGAGACAAGTCTGCTGGAGGACGATGTATTGAATCGGGACGCAATTTGAGTGTTCCATCGTCATTAGGAGGCCCTGAACGTTACAATTCACTATCAGTTTTTCGTCCGATTCGAAAATCTTTGAGTCACAGCAGGCCTGCCATAAGGTGCCCGAGGCAGCAATAGACCCATGGAGACAAGTCTGCTGGAGGACGATGTATTGAATCGGGACGAGATTTGAGTGATCCATCGTCATTAGGTGGCCCTGAACGTTACAATTCACTATCAGTTTTTCGTCCCATTCGATAATCTAGACTCACAGCAGAACGGCCATAAGGTGCCCGAGGCAGCAATAGACCCATGGTGACAAGTCTGCTGGAGGACGATGTATTGAATCGGGACGCAATTTGAGTGATCCATCGTCATTAGGAGGCCCTGAAGGTTACAATTCACTATCAGTTTTTCATCCCATTCGATAATCTAGACTCACAGCAGAACGGCCATAAGGTGCCCGAGGCAGCAATAGACCCATGGAGTCAAGTCGGCTGGAGGACGATGTATTGAATCGGGACGCAATTTGAGTGATCCATCGTCATTAGGTGGCCCTGAACGTTACAATTCACTATCAGTTTTTCGTCCCATTCGATAATCTAGACTCACAGCAGAACGGCCATATGGTGCGCGAGGCAGCAATAGACCCATGGAAACAAGTCGGCTGGGGACGATGTATTGAATCGGGACGCAATTTGAGTGATCCATCGTCATTAGGTGGCCCTGAACGTTTTAATTCACTATCAGTTTTTCGTCCCATTCGATAATCTAGATTCACAGCAGAACGGCCATAAGGTGCCCGGGCCAGCAATAGACCCATGGAGTCAACTCGGCTGGAGAACGATGAATTGAATCGGGACGCAATTTGCGTGGTCCATCGTCATTAGGTGGCCCTGAATATCACAATTCACTATCAGTTTTTCGTCCGATTCTAAAATCTTTGACTCACAGCAGAACGGCCATAAGGTGCCCGAGGCAGCAATAGACCCATGGAGTCAAGTCGGCTGGAGGACGATGTATTGAATCGGGACGCAATTTGAGTGATCCATCGTCATTAGGTGGCACTGAACGTTACAATTCACTATCAGTTTTTCGTCCCATTCGATAATCTAGACTCACAGCAGAACGGCCATAAGGTGTCTGAGGCAGCAATAGACCCATGGAGTCAAGTCGGCTGGAGTACGATGTATTGAATCGGGACGCAATTTGAGTGATCCATCGTCATTAGGTGGCCCTGAACGTTACAATTCACTATCAGTTTTTCGTCCGATTCGAAAATCTTTGACTCACAGCAGAACGGCCATAAGGTGCCCGAGGCAGCAATAGACGCATGGAGACAAGTCTGCTGGAGGACGATGTATTGAATCGGGACGCAATTTGAGTGTTCCATCGTCATTAGGAGGCCCTGAACGTTACAATTCACTATCAGTTTTTCGTCCGATTCGAAAATCTTTGAGTCACAGCAGGCCTGCCATAAGGTGCCCGAGGCAGCAATAGACCCATGGAGACAAGTCTGCTGGAGGACGATGTATTGAATCGGGACGCAATTTGAGTGATCCATCGTCATTAGGTGGCCCTGAACGTTACAATTCACTATCAGTTTTTCATCCCTTTCTATCATCTAGACTCACAGCAGAACGGCCATAAGGTGCCCGAGGCAGAAATAGACCCATGGAGTCAAGTCGGCTGGAGGACGATGTATTGAATCGGGACACAATTTGGGTGATCCATCGTCATTAGGTGGCCCTGAACGTTACAATTCACTATCAGTTTTTCGTCCCATTCGATAATCTAGACTCACAGCAGAACGGCCATAAGGTGCCCGAGGCAGCAACAGACCCATGGAGACAAGTCGGCTGGAGGACGATGTATTGAATCGGGACGCAATTTGAGTGTTCCATCGTCATTAGGAGGCCCTGAACGTTACAAATCACTATCAGTTTTTCGTCCGATTCGAAAATCTTTGACTCACAGCAGAACGGCCATAAGGTGCCCGAGGCAGCAATCGACCCATGGAGACAAGTCTGCTGGAGGACGATGTATTGAATCGGGACGCAATTTGAGTGATCCATCGTCATTAGGAGGCCCTGAACGTTACAATTCACTATCAGTTTTTCGTCCCATTCGATAATCTAGACTCACAGCAGAACGGCCATAAGGTGCCCGAGGCAGCAATAGACCCATGGAGTCAAGTCGGCTGGAGGACGATGTATTGAATCGGGACGCAATTTGCGTGGTCCATCGTCATTAGGTGGCCCTGAATGTTACAATTCACTATCAGTTTTTCGTCCGATTCTAAAATCTTTGACTCACAGCAGAACGGCCATAAGGTGCCCGAGGCAGCAATAGACGCATGGAGACAAGTCTTCTGGAGGACGATGTATTGAATCGGGACGCAATTTGAGTGTTCCATCGTCATTAGGAGGCCCTGAACGTTACAATTCACTATCAGTTTTTCGTCCGATTCGAAAATCTTTGAGTCACAGCTGAACGGCCATAAGGTGCCCGAGGCTGCAATAGACCCATGGAGACAGTCTGCTGGAGGACAATGTATTGAATCGGGACGCAATTTGAGTGTTCCATCGTCATTAGGAGGCCCTGAACGTTACAATTCACTATCAGTTTTTCGTCCGATTCGAAAATCTTTGAGTCACAGCTGAACGGCCATAAGGTGCCCGAGGCAGCAATAGACCCATGGAGACAGTCTGCTGGAGGACAATGTATTGAATCGGGACGCAATTTGAGTGATCCATCGTCACTAGGTGGCCCTGAAAGTTACAATTCACTATCAGTTTTTCGTCCGATTCGAAAATCTTTGACTCACAGCAGAGCGGCCATAAGGTGCCCGAGGCAGCAATAGACCCATGGAGTCAACTCGGCTGGAGGACGATGAATTGAATCGGGACGCAACTTGCGTGGTCCATCGTCATTAGGTGGCCCTGAATGTTACAATTCACTATCAGTTTTTCGTCCGATTCTAAAATCTTTGACTCACAGCAGAACGGCCATAAGGTGCCCGAGGCAGCAACAGACCCATGGAGACAAGTCGGCTGGAGGACGATGTATTGAATCGGGACGCAATTTGAGTGTTCCATCGTCATTAGGAGGCCCTGAACGTTACAAATCACTATCAGTTTTTCGTCCGATTCGAAAATCTTTGACTCACAGCAGAACGGCCATAAGGTGCCCGAGGCAGCAATCGACCCATGGAGACAAGTCTGCTGGAGGACGATGTATTGAATCGGGACGCAATTTGAGTGATCCATCGTCATTAGGAGGCCCTGAACGTTACAATTCACTATCAGTTTTTCGTCCCATTCGATAATCTAGACTCACAGCAGAACGGCCATAAGGTGCCCGAGGCAGCAATAGACCCATGGAGTCAAGTCGGCTGGAGGACGATGTATTGAATCGGGACGCAATTTGAGTGATCCATCGTCATTAGGAGGCCCTGAACGTTACAATTCACTATCAGTTATTCGTCCCATTCGATAATCTAGACTCACAGCAGAACGGCCATAAGGTGCCCGAGGCAGCAATAGACCCATGGAGTCAAGTCGGCTGGAGGACGATGTATTGAATCGGGACGCAATTTGAGTGATCCATCGTCATTAGGTGGCCCTGAACGTTACAATTCACTATCAGTTTCTCGTCCCATTCGATAATCTAGACTCACAGCAGAACGGCCATAAGGTGCCCGAGGCAGCAATAGACCCATGGTGACAAGTCTGCTGGAGGACGATGTATTGAATCGGGACGCAATTTGAGTGATCCATCGTCATTAGGAGGCCCTGAAGGTTACAATTCACTATCAGTTTTTTGTCCCATTCGATAATCTAGACTCACAGCAGAACGGCCATAAGGTGCCCGAGGCAGCAATAGACCCATGGAGTCAAGTCGGCTGGAGGACGATGTATTGAATCGGGACGCAATTTGAGTGATCCATCGTCATTAGGTGGCCCTGAACGTTACAATTCACTATCAGTTTTTCGTCCCATTCGATAATCTAGACTCACAGCAGAACGGCCATAAGGTGCCCGAGGCAGCAACAGACCCATTGAGACAAGTCGGCTGGAGGACGATGTATTGAATCGGGACGCAATTTGAGTGTTCCATCGTCATTAGGAGGCCCTGAACGTTACAATTCACTATCAGTTTTTCGTCCGATTCGAAAATCTTTGAGTCACAGCTGAACGGCCATAAGGTGCCCGAGGCTGCAATAGACCCATGGAGACAGTCTGCTGGAGGACAATGTATTGAATCGGGACGCAATTTGAGTGTTCCATCGTCATTAGGAGGCCCTGAACGTTACAATTCACTATCAGTTTTTCGTCCGATTCGAAAATCTTTGAGTCACAGCTGAACGGCCATAAGGTGCCCGAGGCAGCAATAGACCCATGGAGACAGTCTGCTGGAGGACAATGTATTGAATCGGGACGCAATTTGAGTGATCCATCGTCACTAGGTGGCCCTGAAAGTTACAATTCACTATCAGTTTTTCGTCCGATTCGAAAATCTTTGACTCACAGCAGAGCGGCCATAAGGTGCCCGAGGCAGCAATAGACCCATGGAGTCAACTCGGCTGGAGGACGATGAATTGAATCGGGACGCAATTTGCGTGGTCCATCGTCATTAGGTGGCCCTGAATGTTACAATTCACTATCAGTTTTTCGTCCGATTCTAAAATCTTTGACTCACAGCAGAACGGCCATTAGGTGCCCGAGGCAGCAATCGACCCATGGAGACAAGTCGGCTGGAGGACGATGTATTGAATCGGGACGCACTTTGAGTGATCCATCGTCATTAGGAGGCCCTGAACGTTACAATTCACTATCAGTTTTTCGTCCCATTCGATAATCTAGACTCACAGCAGAACGGCCATAAGGTGCCCGAGGCAGCAATAGACCCATGAAGTCAAGTCGGCTGGAGGACGATGTATTGAATCGGGACGCAATTTGAGTGATCCATCGTCATTAGGTGGCCCTGAACGTTACAATTCACTATCAGTTTTTCGTCCCATTCGATAATCTAGACTCACAGCAGAACGGCCATAAGGTGCCCGAGGCAGCAACAGACCCATGGAGACAAGTCGGCTGGAGGACGATGTATTGAATCGGGACGCAATTTGAGTGTTCCATCGTCATTAGGTGGCCCTGAACGTTACAATTCACTATCAGTTTTTCGTCCCATTCGATAATCTAGACTCACAGCAGAACGGCCATAAGGTGCCCGAGGCAGCAATAGACCCATGGATTCAAGTCGGCTGGAGTACGATGTATTGAATCGGGACGCAATTTGAGTGATCCATCGTCATTAGGTGGCCCTGAACGTTACAATTCACTATCAGTTTTTCGTCCGATTCGAAAATCTTTGACTCACAGCAGAAAGGCCATAAGGTGCCCGAGGCAGCAATAGACGCATGGAGACAAGTCTGCTGGAGGACGATGTATTGAATCGGGACGCAATTTGAGTGTTCCATCGTCATTAGGAGGCCCTGAACGTTACAATTCACTATCAGTTTTTCGTCCGATTCGAAAATCTTTGAGTCACAGCAGGCCTGCCATAAGGTGCCCGAGGCAGCAATAGACCCATGGAGACAAGTCTGCTGGAGGACGATGTATTGAATCGGGACGAGATTTGAGTGATCCATCGTCATTAGGTGGCCCTGAACGTTACAATTCACTATCAGTTTTTCGTCCCATTCGATAATCTAGACTCACAGCAGAACGGCCATAAGGTGCCCGAGGCAGCAATAGACCCATGGTGACAAGTCTGCTGGAGGACGATGTATTGAATCGGGACGCAATTTGAGTGATCCATCGTCATTAGGAGGCCCTGAAGGTTACAATTGACTATCAGTTTTTCATCCCATTCGATAATCTAGACTCACAGCAGAACGGCCATAAGGTGCCCGAGGCAGCAATAGACCCATGGAGTCAAGTCGGCTGGAGGACGATGTATTGAATCGGGACGCAATTTGAGTGATCCATCGTCATTAGGTGGCCCTGAACGTTACAATTCACTATCAGTTTTTCGTCCCATTCGATAATCTAGACTCACAGCAGAACGGCCATATGGTGCGCGAGGCAGCAATAGACCCATGGAAACAAGTCGGCTGGGGACGATGTATTGAATCGGGACGCAATTTGAGTGATCCATCGTCATTAGGTGGCCCTGAACGTTTTAATTCACTATCAGTTTTTCGTCCCATTCGATAATCTAGATTCACAGCAGAACGGCCATAAGGTGCCCGGGCCAGCAATAGACCCATGGAGTCAACTCGGCTGGAGAACGATGAATTGAATCGGGACGCAATTTGCGTGGTCCATCGTCATTAGGTGGCCCTGAATATAACAATTCACTATCAGTTTTTCGTCCGATTCTAAAATCTTTGACTCACAGCAGAACGGCCATAAGGTGCCCGAGGCAGCAATAGACCCATGGAGTCAAGTCGGCTGGAGGACGATGTATTGAATCGGGACGCAATTTGAGTGATCCATCGTCATTAGGTGGCACTGAACGTTACAATTCACTATCAGTTTTTCGTCCCATTCGATAATCTAGACTCACAGCAGAACGGCCATAAGGTGTCTGAGGCAGCAATAGACCCATGGAGTCAAGTCGGCTGGAGTACGATGTATTGAATCGGGACGCAATTTGAGTGATCCATCGTCATTAGGTGGCCCTGAACGTTACAATTCACTATCAGTTTTTCGTCCGATTCGAAAATCTTTGACTCACAGCAGAACGGCCATAAGGTGCCCGAGGCAGCAATAGACGCATGGAGACAAGTCTGCTGGAGGACGATGTATTGAATCGGGACGCAATTTGAGTGTTCCATCGTCATTAGGAGGCCCTGAACGTTACGATTCACTATCAGTTTTTCGTCCGATTCGAAAATCTTTGAGTCACAGCAGGCCTGCCATAAGGTGCCCGAGGCAGCAATAGACCCATGGAGACAAGTCTGCTGGAGGACGATGTATTGAATCGGGACGCAATTTGAGTGATCCATCGTCATTAGGTGGCCCTGAACGTTACAATTCACTATCAGTTTTTCATCCCTTTCTATCATCTAGACTCACAGCAGAACGGCCATAAGGTGCCCGAGGCAGAAATAGACCCATGGAGTCAAGTCGGCTGGAGGACGATGTATTGAATCGGGACGCAATTTGGGTGATCCATCGTCATTAGGTGGCCCTGAACGTTACAATTCACTATCAGTTTTTCGTCCCATTCGATAATCTAGACTCACAGCAGAACGGCCATAAGGTGCCCGAGGCAGCAACAGACCCATGGAGACAAGTCGGCTGGAGGACGATGTATTGAATCGGGACGCAATTTGAGTGTTCCATCGTCATTAGGAGGCCCTGAACGTTACAAATCACTATCAGTTTTTCGTCCGATTCGAAAATCTTTGACTCACAGCAGAACGGCCATAAGGTGCCCGAGGCAGCAATCGACCCATGGAGACAAGTCTGCTGGAGGACGATGTATTGAATCGGGACGCAATTTGAGTGATCCATCGTCATTAGGAGGCCCTGAACGTTACAATTCACTATCAGTTTTTCGTCCCATTCGATAATCTAGACTCACAGCAGAACGGCCATAAGGTGCCCGAGGCAGCAATAGACCCATGGAGTCAAGTCGGCTGGAGGACGATGTATTGAATCGGGACGCAATTTGCGTGGTCCATCGTCATTAGGTGGCCCTGAATGTTACAATTCACTATCAGTTTTTCGTCCGATTCTAAAATCTTTGACTCACAGCAGAACGGCCATTAGGTGCCCGAGGCAGCAATCGACCCATGGAGACAAGTCTGCTGGAGGACGATGTATTGAATCGGGACGCAATTTGAGTGATCCATCGTCATTAGGAGGCCCTGAACGTTACAATTCACTATCAGTTTTTCGTCCCATTCGATAATCTAGACTCACAGCAGAACGGCGAATAAGGTGCCCGAGGCAGTAATAGACCCATGGAGTCAAGTCGGCTGGAGGACGATGTATTGAATCGGGACGCAATTTGAGTGATCCATCGTCATTAGGAGGCCCTGAACGTTACAATTCACTATCAGTTTTTCGTCCCATTCGATAATCTAGACTCACAGCAGAACGGCCATAAGGTGCCCGAGGCAGCAATAGACCCATGGAGTCAAGTCGGCTGGAGGACGATGTATTGAATCGGGACGCAATTTGAGTGATCCATCGTCATTAGGTGGCCCTGAACGTTACAATTCACTATCAGTTTTTCGTCCGATTCGAAAATCTTTGACTCACAGCAGAACGGCCATAAGGTGCCCGAGGCAGCAATAGACGCATGGAGACAAGTCTTCTGGAGGACGCTGTATTGAATCGGGACGCAATTTGAGTGTTCCATCGTCATTAGGAGGCCCTGAACGTTACAATTCACTATCAGTTTTTCGTCCGATTCGAAAATCTTTGAGTCACAGCAGGCCTGCCATAAGGTGCCTGAGGCAGCAATAGACCCATGGAGACAAGTCTGCTGGAGGACGATGTATTGAATCGGGACGAGATTTGAGTGATCCATCGTCATTAGGTGGCCCTGAACGTTACAATTCACTATCAGTTTTTCGTCCCATTCGATAATCTAGACCCACAGCAGAACGGCCATAAGGTGCCCGAGGCAGCAATAGACCCATGGTGACAAGTCTGCTGGAGGACGATGTATTGAATCGGGACGCAATTTGAGTGATCCATCGTCATTAGGAGGCCCTGAAGGTTACAATTCACTATCAGTTTTTCATCCCATTCGATAATCTAGACTCACAGCAGAACGGCCATAAGGTGCCCGAGGCAGCAATAGACCCATGGAGTCAAGTCGGCTGGAGGACGATGTATTGAATCGGGACGCAATTTGAGTGATCCATCGTCATTAGGTGGCCCTGAACGTTACAATTCACTATCAGTTTTTCGTCCCATTCGATAATCTAGACTCACAGCAGAACGGTCATAAGGTGCCCGAGGCAGCAACAGACCCATTGAGACAAGTCGGCTGGAGGACGATGTATTGAATCGGGACGCAATTTGAGTGTTCCATCGTCATTAGGAGGCCCTGAACGTTACAATTCACTATCAGTTTTTCGTCCGATTCGAAAATCTTTGACTCACAGCAGAGCGGCCATAAGGTGCCCGAGGCAGCAATAGACCCATGAAGTCAAGTCTGCTGGAGGACGATGTATTGAATCGGGACGCAATTTGAGTGATCCATCGTCATTAGGAGGCCCTGAACGTTACAATTCGCTATCAGTTTTTCGTCCCATTCGATAATCTAGACTCACAGCAGAACGGCCATAAGGTGCCCGAGGCAGTAATAGACCCATGGAGTCAAGTCGGCTGGAGGACGATGTATTGAGTCGGGACGCAATTTGAGTGATCCATCGTCATTAGGAGGCCCTGAACGTTACAA